>NC_079168.1:23867745-24167745 GCF_947568905.1 Ostrea edulis
TAACGTTACGTTCATTGGTTTGCTTTCTCCATTGACAAAATCAACATTTCAGTATTCAGAGTTCAATATTGAAATAAAATGAAGAATTGGAACACGATTTTAATTATTCACAATCTTTGGACGTTGGTATACACCTGTATCACAAAGCTTTAACTTATTTCCCGTAGGGGCACCATACTACATGTATCAACCGAAGTTCCTTATACTCATGCAATCAAAAACTGTAGGAGAGCGATGACATAAAAAGTAAACACCCTACACGAACGAGATTAACAACAACACCCCCCCCCCCCTCGAATCCCATCAAATGGGAAACAATTGAGTAAAGTTCCAATAACGAAGAGTTAGCTTCTCTCATATTTTGTCCAGATTAGCTCTTAATTAGCATTCAAATATGAATAATTTTGTTTATCTTATGCATATTGCCATTTTATATGTATACTCCAGGTATAAAATCAAATCTACTTACCTTATAACTCTATGTCTGTATAAATCCGTAGCGCAATAGTCTTCACTGTTATTTAAATCCATTCCTTCTATCTATCAAAAGTGTATTTTGGTACTTGAATCAAGAAACAACTGTGATTAAAGAAAATAATTTGAAACTCCATATACTTTTTAAAAGTTTACATCAAATTGAAATATTTCTCTAAAATTGTGAGTTTCAAGAACTCTTGTTCATGCATGTATATTTACTATATCAATAACTTTCGGTCATTAGGGGCGATTGAAGGCATATAGTAGCAGGGTCTGTATGTACGAGGGCCGTCCTTGCACGTCGTGTGTCGTGGTCTGGATTTTCAACAGTAACCAACTCAATGGGAACGAAAGTGTTTAAATACCTCGGCGATCACTTTAAATTCTAAAACACGCATCGAAATCCCAGTGCATTTAATTGACATTGCAATTATAATAATGTATTAAAACCTACCATTGTCTTCGTATGACTATTACTTGTAAGTTAGAAAGATTTCTCACGAATAGTTAAATTCAAATTTCTAAAATTGTGTGATTTTTCTTGAATTTCAATGTTTTACTTTGAACATTTAAATTTCCTAAAAGTGAATTTTTCCGAGTTGAAGAAGAAATTTGATATTTAAATTAAAAAATTCCAAACACTTTTTGTGCTTTGATTCTTAAATCAAATACTAGTATATGAAATAGTAAATTTGTAAATTCCGACTCCTTGAAAAAATTACAAACCAAAATAACAATTCTAGATATATTTCCGTAGGATTTTTTATGTAAACTTTAAAATTTAGAATATCATGTTGTTTACGATTTTTTTTTAGAAATTTAGAATTTTAGTTTAAAAGTTTGATATCAAATTTGTAAAATGCATTTCCACTTTTTTATATCTTCAATGTCCTAAAACTTGCACTATGGTGACACGGAAAGTATGGTGCATAATAAGAGTAAGACTTAAACTCTGTTGCGTGAAGGCAGCTGGAACTTCGATCCGTGCTCTACATAAATAACCATGCATTTCCTTATTCATACAACTTTAATATTGAATTTTAACATGAAAAAATATAGAAATAAGTAACATATGTTAGTTAAATTATAATCATTAAAGGTCACACGACCTTACAGCCTGTGTTAATATGCATGTAAAAAAAAAAAACACCACCAGGATGATCCACCATAGCTGTAAGGTTTATTCCTTGGAGGTTTTTAGTCTGTGTTTTATATAGGTATCTACGTTAGGGGGTTAAAGGCTTGGAAGGAAATCGGAGTACCCGGAGAAAATCCGAGCGTCCGATAGCCGCCAGGGTCACCTCTCGCAGCAACTACCGACGAGTTTAGTTTCTGACATAAATTAATTAGTTAGTATCTCAGTTACAGTCTGTTTAGTACGATATTTTATTTTGCAGGAGTAATAAGCTGGCGTAACTTAATTTCATTGAACGACTTAGTTTCTCCCGGATTCCTGTTTGTTTTCCTTTGTCCATTTTCAGTCAACCGGAAGACTACTCACGAGAGTTGCCGGAAGTCAGGACCTCTAATCTTATAAACGACCAAGCGCTACTTGAACTCACCAACTTTACATCTACTGATTTTTGTTTTTTACTGTGTAAATAGAACTTACTTCCTTGATTAATGCGTTTGTTTTACGCCCCTTTGATATATATACGTCACCAGTTGTAGGTAAGGTGCCACAAATCTAAACCAATGCCTGGCGCTCAGGGCGTTTCAAAGCCTGTCGCAACCTCGATTTTTAAGGTGTCAACCAAAAAAACAACAACCCACAACGCTCAGTTCTCATGCCGAGAGTTTGGCGAAGGTGCAATAACAAACCATTTTAAGTCTTGGGTTTCACGCAGTAATGGCACGACTGGATCGATCATTGAACCCTGGACTTCCGGTCGCTAATCAAACGAACCATCACGACCGTAATAAAACACTCTACAATCTAATTAAAATTAGATCTTCCATCCGCTCCCACGCGACGTATCGAAAACTGGGGAGCGGATGGAAGATCTAATTTTAATTAGATTGAACACTCTATAACCACTGAACCATCACGACCGTAATAAAACACTCTATAACCACTGAACCATCACGACCGTAATAAAACACTCTATAACCACTGAACCATCGCGACCGTAATAAAACACTCTATAACCACTGAACCATCACGACCGTAATAAAACACTCTATAACCACTGAACCATCACGACCGTAATCAGTTAATCTAAACACTGAACCATCACGACCGTAATAAAACACTCTATAACCACTGAACCATCACGACCGTAATCAGTTAATCTAAACACTGAACCATCGATCACGACCGTAATAAAACACTCTATAACCACTGAACCATCACGACCGTAATCAATTGACGATATCTTTGTCATATTGGCGGCTCTAGGATTTCGGGGGGGGGGGGGGGGGGGGGGTATCCATTACGATCGTGGTCAGGAAATACAGTCTTTTATGTTGTTTTCTTTACGTGCACATTTACAGTGTACATAAATATGCAAAGTGACCCCTCTCTCTCTCTCTCTCATTTGAATTTTCCTCAATAAACTGAAAACTACAACAATGAGCAGTCGAATTTTTGGTGTTTCTTTTACCAATACAGATGTAATTGGGCTCAGATGGGATTTAGATGTATAAGTACATAGTGCTACCGCTACTTCTTTACATGCAGTAACACAGACAATTCGTAAAAGCAGACGAGGGAGAGAAAGAAAGGGAGAGAAAGACAGAGAGGGTCGCACGTGCCCCAATCAATTCGCTAGTGTATTTTTGCATAGATATATTTGACAAGAGAGTACATTTACTATCTAACAAGTATATAATTGTCAAAGTTGATCAAAATGGTTCAAGACATGTTGATTTAGGGGGGTGGGCAGAAAGAAACAGTATTTTATTACATTATTACCTACCATTGTATGCATTAAACAAGCTTCTATTCAAATTGAAAGAGGTACTAAAGTTCTTTTATTTTTCAGTCGGAGTATATCAAACGTTTTATAATTCAGTCCACCCTCTCTTTTCCGCTGGCATTATATAAAGTGACTGTCACAGCGCGCCATACAAGATCACCACAGTGCAAGTTTCAGAACATTGAACGAAACAAATGGCGGAAATTTTAAACCGGTTTTAAATGTTTGATATACTGGATGATCTAAATAAAAGTTCAAAAACTTTAGCATTTTAGATTTAATATTTTTTAAAATCAAAGGTCGGGAGTTATAAGTAAAATCCTATTATGAATGAAAAATGTATTTGGAATATCAAATTGTTTAGCGATATTGTCAAACAAACAAAATCAAATCTATTTCAATATTCTAGATATCTAGACATGATATTCTAGATATGTTATGTTGGACTGTTATATTTTAAATCAATGAATTAATGAATAAAGAAATTTGAAACGACTTCGCATTTTTTGGGGGAAATTCATATATCTAGACTGAAATATCAAAATCCAAAATCTTTCAAAAGTTTACATATATACGAAACCACTTTCACAATAGTTGGTTTTAAACTGCACAATCAAAGTGAAATCTAGATTTTAAAACTTTAAACTGTTTGATTTTGAAAAACCGTGGTGTCTATGAATAAACAATTCTAAACCAATCTAGTTAACACGTTATTTTGTATTTTGATTTTCTTTATATACAAAAGGAAAAATTATCGCAACACCAGCGTGGTCCCCCCCCTTAAGTATGGTGCTTTATTTCCCACTATAATATAGATAACAGTTTTCAGGTTTCACATGATCTCTATAACGTAATAAATAAATAAGTATACCTCCCTATCTACTGATTCAAGTGTCCAATAGAGGTGAAAAGAGTTAAATGTGATTCACACGTTGTAAACTTCAAACTAAACAGGGTTTTTCAGTATCTAGTGTAACTTCTGTTTACACGAATGACGGACTCTGGGCGTCTTCTTAAGCCTCTAATCAAACGATGAATTCAGTCCCTAGTGTCGATATTGGTGGCGTTCTTTGACGAAAGCGTCGACCAATGATGTCCCAAATGTGCCCAATTGTGTTCAAATCTGGACTTTGAGCAGGTCATGGTAGTGTCGCAAATGACTCTCTATGCAAAAATTTCTGCATTGCACAAATTGAATCTCTACGCAAAAAATGCGACTCTCTTCCGACCAATGATTTTCCTCCCAGAGGCTATAGGTTCTAATGTTGGAAGCTTGGCCCGCCTGTTGCTTTGTGGTTAGGTGCAAGGAAAGGTCTCTTTCTGGATTTTTTTTTGTTTTGCCAAATTTCGTGCTGTTATCGTTGAAAGCAAACGATGTGACAACCATTCTCTAATAAAAATGTCTCACCATTTTCTGAGTGCACTGTCCTGCCAAGTAGATGTTCTACAAGGTTTTCCAAATCTTGCACAATCTTTGACGTAATTTTTAAACTGGTATTTTCTGACAATTCTTCAGATGGTTGAATGGTGATGATCCACTTGATGACGAATTTGTCTACATGGTATACCTATTTTCCTCGTTCCAATGATCTGCCCTCGGGTTGTGTTTGCAACTTGCGAAGGACCCGTAATTTCGTAAGAAAAAGTAAACCTAATTTGTTAAACTACAGACTGAGGTTAATTAAAGAGCTAAAGCACTGTGTACAAAACTCGCACTTTTGTTGGAAGTAAGTAAAATAGTCGTATGGACGATTTTCGGCAAACACAGTGGACAATAGACGACTGAATACAGATATATTATTTACAAAGCTAGTCTGAATAGCGTTACTAAATTCAAATTAAACTCATTGCTCTGTATTAATTTTTTTTTTATAAAGGAGTAATCATGGTATTGTAATCAGGGCCGTAAATTACATGGAGGCGGAGGAGGCAGCTGCCTCCTCCAACTTTTGAGCCAAAAAAAATAAAAATTTAAAGTTCATTAGAATTTATGTTGTTTCCAATAACTAAGAACATGATACCTCCCTTAAAAAGCATTCCAAATCTTTCTTTTAGAATGAGTTAGTCAAGTAACATCTTAGAAGGCCCTAGAATCAAGGATTTTGCACAAAACGTGTTCAGTGTGCACAAAATGTGCTCAGCGTCTGGGGGCCTGGGCGGCCCCCAGACCCCCGCCTAATTTCCTGCCTCCTCCAAATTGAAGGTTAATTTACGGCCCTGATTGTAATACTTTTTCCATTTGTATAGATTCATGGGCAGCTATTCAACAATCTATAGAATTATCAGCACGTGTATTTGATGCATATGAATGTACATTGTATATGAATTATTTTCTGCAAAAATGTGAGTGGGCGTGCTCGCGAGTGGGTGTTGGACGTGTGCCAAGTATATTTCATTGTTGATGAAGTTTACTGCATATTATATCATCATCAATGTGTATATAAATGGGGAATGCATTAAAAGAATATTAATCTTAAAAATCAAACCAGACATTTTCAATTCAATTTGAATTCAAGCGTTACGCGGATTCTCTCTCCAGCAAATAGACTTCAGATGAGAGTAGGTGCGTACTGGCTATTGCTTAAATGTCAGAATACATTAACTTTTAAAAATTTCAATCAGAGGTTTCAATGATTTGTGAGTGTGTGTGCGTGATTTGTGCGTGCCTGCGTGATTTATGTGCGTGCATGTTTGTGCGCGCGCGTTTTTGTGCGATATGTGTGTGCTGTTTGTGTATCCGGTATGTGTGATATTTATGTATGTTCACACGTGTTGTGTGTGTGTGCGTGGTTTGTGTACGTGTGTATATGATTTGTGTGTTTATGTGTGCGTGCGTGTATGATTTGTGTGTGTTTTGAGTGTGTGTGATTTTTGTGTGTGCGTGCGTGATTTGTGCGAGTGATTTTTGTATGTGTGATTTGCGTGCGTATGTGCGTGCGTGATGAATGCGTGATTTGTGTGTGTGTCTGTGCGTGATTTGTGTGCATGATTTGTGTGTGCATGTGAGTGATTTGTGTGTGTGCATCTATTTATCTCCCCAGGGACCTCCGTGAAATAATGCTCTTACAGATGCATGCAGCTACATCTGTGTATTGTGATAAAGTGGATCATTTTCTCCTCTTCAATTAATTTCGAAAAATCACAACAAATTCAACAAAATCATGAAGTCTCATAAAATGAAACACAAAAGCTACACATATATGTGGAAGACAGTTAACTTGTCTGTGCATTGACATATTTGTGTGTATACGATCTCGGAATGCAGATAATTGAATGACAAATGTTCTTCGGCCATCTATAAACTAGTTTTGCAACATATATTGATTAATTATTATGATTATAAAATTTAACTAGGAAGAATTGTTTCAGCATACTAAAACTGATTTCTTCCCTTCCATTTTCCATAGTTTCATATATATATATTTTTTTTATTTTTTAAAAACCATTTTTAGGGATCATCTTTTAAAGTCTTATTACGGAATACCAACATACCGAAAATCAAAGGCATATGTCAAAAGAGAAAAAAGTTATGGTCCGGACAAAAGAAGGCCCCATAAATTCTATAATTTGACCTTTACATAAAAGGTCAAGGTCAAAGTTCATCAAACATGGTACGCGACACACTGTCTTATCATGGAATACACACGTACCACAAATATCAAAAGACAAAAAATAAAGTAATGGCCCAGACAAACTTTGTACATGTATGAGAAGCGGAAGAAGAAGAAGAATTCACACTAAAACAATCTGCCCCCCCCCCCCTTCTGGGAAGCTGGGGACATAATTATCAATTTTAAACTTTATTGTTATATTAGCAAAACACGAAGTACAAGAGAGATGTGTATCACTTTTCTCATAATTAGATCTTACGTATGAGGGTATATCGTAGAATAATGACTGCGGTATTTCTTTGATCTTTGCAATAACCGTGGTAACTTGATTGCATCGGTTAATTACTAAATTGATATATTATGCTCGTGTCCAAGTCAGTCGTTAACTCTAAAAATCAGTCCTTCTTGCGAACGTCCATTTACATCACGGAATTAACACGATGCAAATTTTAGTCCCCTAACAATTAGTGCTGCTTGGGACCTATTACATTACCGGGTCTTTTGATGTGACAAGTTGGGAACCGTCTTCAAGAACTGGGATCTCCTGTCAGATGGCTTTTTAAAGACGTTCTTGCATTGAATCATAGGCAAATATACTTAGCAATATTTATTTAAGTTATATATTTTTAAACCGTGATTCACAAAAGACTCATAGAAATATAGACCGTGACCCAGAATGTCTAAAAGAGCTTACAAGTATATCCCCCCCCCCCAAAAAAAAAACCAACAAAAAAAAAAAAAAAACCGCCCACCAACACATACTGCAGCTGGTACGGATTTTTTCCATCAACAAGTTCTGCAAGGTGCCGCAGCACCATGAAAGAGTTACTATATAGGAGTCAATCATGACAGACCAAATATTTTATAGGAAGAATTAAGTGTTAAAGGCCCAAAAATGACGGGGAGGAGGGGGTAAATATTCAACCAAAAAAGGGAAGTGTCACTCCCGTAGTAACCCCCATTACATCCACCACTGACCTCCCGAGTAACCCCCATTACATCCACCACTGACCGCTATCCGAATTAAGATGCAGATTCGCTTGTGTATGCTTAAACCAAATACATGTATAAAATACAGTTGCTAAGTAATGGCTTTCCTGTATAAGAAATCTAGCTGATCCAGAAACTGTATCATTTGAATCATTAGAGGTTGTGTACATCCATAGATCTATGTATCATTCGTGCAAGTTTGAGTCCTGTAAACTCTTAACCTGTCAAATAGCTCGTCTGAAACATTTTAACAAGATAAGACATAGCAGCAGAACCATTCCTAGTTGTGTATACATAATCTATTGACAAATCGTTTACATAAAGTTTGAATCATGTAAGATTTTTGTTATATGACCAAATTCGCCATCTGCTTACGCCGTTATTTTCCGCGGTCCATCCCACTACACTCCTAAAGACCTTGCCGAGACCCTAGAAGACTTTCCACGATCTAGGTAATTAGGTCAGAATGGGGTCTTCGTCCAGTGAGAAAGGAGGTTATAAAACGTTTCTAATCAGTTCTCACCCCTGTGCAAAAACAGTTTGTTTACACATTTCATTATTTTTTTTTACATCAATTACGAGCGTCACTCTTGCTTATTAATTTGACGTCTCGAGGACTCTGTCCTTGGTCAGTATATAAAATCTTATAATCATCCTTGTACAGAAAAACAACAGAGACCTTGATCGAGTTGATTCGGCGAGTCTTTCTCGACCTGTGTCTGGTTTGAAAACGATCCGTTCGCTTTAACGTGGACACGGTTTGGTCCTTACTGGGAGAGGTTGAACATGGTGGTCACTCGTAAGCACCCTAAAGCGATCCCATATAAAAATATTTCCACTAGCTGCAATTATCCCGAAAACGTCAGAATAAAAATAAAATCGGAGAGTGCTACATTATTGCAGCTATAACATCCAGCAGACCAGAGACGTCATTAAAAGCTGTATAACATGTTTGTTAAGAGATGCAAAAATACATAAAGTTTTATATAGACATTTAATATTTATTACACAAATATCACAGATATGGACGAAAAAATTTCATTAGCATTTAATTATGTTTGGGAAAATATATAAACACATTCATTATTCCACATCGTCATCTTACATGCGGATACTCAAAGCCCTCAAGCCAGTAAGAAACGTACATGTACGTATGTAAAAGAACTGTTTTTGTCAATTATTTAGTACACCCATTCACTTTCAAACAGCCAAACTGTTTTTGTCAATTACCTACATTCATTCACTTTCAAACAGTTAAACAATAAAAACAATATATATATACATACATACATATATATATATATATATATATATATATATATATATATATATATATATATATTTAGTACTGTTATTCGGTCAAAACGCAGTGAAATACTTTTCATTTAGAGTAACCCATATTTTGCATTGACTTTGCACATTCCATGAATAATGCAATAGAGTTCAAAGCCATGGTGTTGTATGACAGAGATCAGACTAAAGACAAATTCACCGTGCGCGCTTATTATTGTCAAGTAACGAAGAATTTCTGAGCAACAAGTTCAATACCCTCTACTCCGTCTGTGGATTTAAATCTCGTGTTACATGCATATATGAAACTAGATATGAATCCTTATGATCTCTTCTCATAAAATAACCGTCAATGAAAACCAAACACTTTAAAATGATTGAACCATATCGGAAATTACAGTCATATTGAAATATTTTGTTGTTGTTGAAATACAAGGTCGTCTGTTTAATGAACGAAGAAAAACATGAAAGCGCTATTTAAAAAAGCAATGATAAAATAATATTAAAACATCTGTACACATTCAGTGCATATTTCCCAACTTTTTAGAGATTTTATCGAAATGTTCCACTTGATTAAAGTCAATCAACTTTAATTCTCAATTTCTGGTAAAAAAAAATATATCCACAAATCCCAAACTGTTCTTTAACCAGTACTCATTTGACCATACTCGTATCCCAACATACTTTAAATATCGCAAAAAGGGGAGTTATTGAATACACGATGATGAGCTAAATTTATCCACATACCTCAAACATGTTATAGATGTACAGTGTGATAAAGATTGGCAAAGAACATACTCTATTAAAAGGAAGCTTTATTCGGGGGTGAAGTTGCTTATTTTTGTTTTAGATTGTGTGCTTTAAGGGCAAAATTTTTAGTGTCATTTATTTTTCACACTTATTCCTAGTACTGTATATCGGGTAACCTTTGTGCACTCGGGAGTGTTGGCTTATCTGGTGGATGAGGAAAATTTGCCAACATTAGAATCGCTAAAATTTCTATTCATCTATTTCATACACTTGTTATCGATAAAGGAAATTGCACACAAAAAATAAAACCCAAGATTTTTCAACTGCTTAAAAAAAAATCTGCTAAATCTCCTGAAGCCCAACTCACCTGATATACATTGTATGTAATTGAAATACATGAACTGTGATGCTGAATCAAATTTACTTCACAATTCAGTCAAAACATGAGGTCAGGTCAAGACTTTGACAAGGCAGTCGCAAATCTTCTTGAAACTTTTTATAAATGTAATGTACAATTTAGGTTATACATGTACAGATATGTAAATAACGCTCACATTTGAAACCATATTGTCCTACTCCAAATAAAAATTTTAAAAATTAGCAGCACGGTTAATTTATATCACAGATTTTTACATCGATGCAATAAACTGAGCATCGCGTAGGACTTTATCCTCCAGTGAGAAGTCATAACAAAACCTTGAGCCATCCCGTTCCTGGCGTTGGAGGGAGTGTCCTCGAGAGGAGGCAGATTCGTGCAAATCAAACATGACCTGCAGCTGAGGGGCAATCTTAAAGGTGACCCCGCTGATATCACTGTGACTCGTCAATGGTATAGTATTGTAATCCATGGGCGACTCATTCTGAGGAGTTTGGTTTCCATTCCACTGCATGTTATATTCCATATAGCTAAGGGGCTGAGACTGTGTTTGCTGCATCTGAAAATGTACATGAAGGTAAAGAAAGAAATTAACAAGAGTACTGTGAAAGGCATGTGAGACGCCTGTCAATATGTATGATGTATCTAACAGTATGGTGACATCACAAGCAATTAAATCGCTTGAGTTCAAATTTACTATTAATAAAGTAGTAAATTTGAACCCAAGCGATATAAAAGCCTGTGGGTGACATGATTTGATTGGATTTCATATTGTTTAACGTCCCACTCAAGAATGTTTCGCTCATATGGAGACAAAGCCATTGCCCGTGAAGGGCTGCAAAATTTAGGCCCATGCTCGGCGCATACGGCCTTTGAGCAGAGAGGGATCTTTATCGTGCTACACCTGCTGTGATACGGGGCCTCGATTTCTGCGGTCTCATCCAAAGGACGACCCCATTTAGTCGCCTCTTACGACAAGCAAGGGGTACTGAGGACCTGTTCTAACGCGGATCCCCATGAGATATGGTGACATAAAGCGAAAACAGTACAATAATCTTAAAGGCGCAATAAATGTATCGTCTGAAATTTCTTATCATTACTCACAAGGCCCGCATGTTTCAGAATCCATCTTGATTGTGTAATGTCAAAAGAAATTCATCAAGCTCACAGTGACCTTGACAATATGACCTTGGAATAAGGTCAAGACACTGGCATACCACAAAGAACATTTCTACAAAGTATGACTTTCCTCTTAGGTATATTAAAGCTATGGACCAGACAAAGCATTACAGATAGACAATATTGCAACATAATAGTCCTGTCATTTGATGGACATATAAAAATAACTTGAACAGAAAATGTCTCGTTTCCATCTCTTTGATCTGTATGGTATACCTGTGCCTGGTTATAATCAGGTGGGGAATCCCCAGTAAAGTTGCTGGCATACAATGTTGTTTTCTCGCTCTCTGTTTCCGCTACAAGCAGAAAGCCGTCCTCCTCCCTCTCTAACTCGCCAGACTGCTGATTGGTTACTCCTGATCGAGACTGCTGACTCTGGAAAGGTCGAATGACAGCGTGGTAGACATCAGAGGCAATGTTCATGCTTCAGTCCCTATAACAAGCGGAATTTCAACTGAAGCGTAAATTGATTAATCATTTGATTCTAAATATAGTAACTTCTGTGAAACACTACCTCATACCATAATTCTCATGCATTTAATATATTCAATGCCACTTTCATCATAAAAGCATGTCTAAGTTTTAATTTTCAAAAAAAAAAAAAAAAAAAAAAAAAATCCAACTCCCCAATTTTATTGTAATCTGTTACATGTATAAAATGAAACACCAAATTCATCACAAACTATACATGTTTCAAAAGAATGTAACTAACTTCATACTGTTACAGATACACTGTATATGTCAACACTTTAAACAGAAAACAAGATTAAGTCTGGGAGAACAAGTGCAATTTCCCTATCTCATTCTAGTGAATAATGAAGGATAAATTTTCTCATATTGTTTCCATGGTTTAGTGGTTTTTCTCAGGAACTCTGGCATAATATTATTAATTTAAAATTATTGAAATAATTATTTCAACTCAAAATGTGGAACTTATTTTATAGCCAGAGAGAGCATACATGAAAATGGTTGAACTAATGTGTAAATGAAAATACAAGGAATGTACCTTGAAAAGCTACATCAAATCAAAATTTGAGAAAAATTTAAAAAATAAAATAAATTTCAATATATATGTACCTTTAATATATTAGATAATGACTATGCATCTCTCTCTCTCTCTCTCTCTCTCTCTCTCTCTCTCTCTCTCTCAGAAAAGAATATATACATATACCTTTGGTAGCTTCTTATAAACATTTTGTAGAAGTTTCTTTGCAGAATGTATGTATATATACTGTATGTATGTTTAAAAAAAAAATATATTAAAAAAAATTGAGAAAAATAATATCTAAAATAGTTTACTTTACTGTTTGATAATGTAAAGTATATAAGATTATGATGTTATAATCAATGATATCATAGAAGAGTATCCATGCAGTGGGGTAGGAAAATTTGCCCCTCAGGGTTGTATATATCTAGTTTAGGGATTAGGTTTGCCCCCCCCCCCCCCACCAAAATATTCAACTCAGAGGGTATTTCCCTTATCCCACAGGGATCTGAAAAATGAATATGACATTCCAGGGTTTTATGATGATCCAGCTTTAAAAATCACTACCAATTTCATATCCAAGGAGAATTTTGAGGATGTAGGCATTAGCTCCCAGGCAGGGCTCAAAATTAACATATGCCCGTGAGTCCGTGACTGGTTAAAAGTCTGGCTGACTGACTGACATTTGTTTTAGTCAGTCCGATGAGACTGACAACTTAATTTTCTAAAGCATCTTCTTGGAAAATATACTTATGAAATTTACACATTTGGCATGCTTCGATCTGTAGACCTATCAGACAAATCTGATTTGTAAATATAAATCCCACATTTAAGTGTTACAATATTGTTTAAGACACATTGAGCTAAATTTCATTTTAATAACATCAATGAAATGTGTTTAATTATTTCTGGAAAACTCATACATGCCAACTTTCCCGATTAAACTCTGTTGGATTGGTAAATTTTTCAGCGGACTGGTTGAAATTATACCCCATCAGTCCGGCTAGACTGGTGACATAAAAAGTTAGCTTCAAGCCCTTCCAGGGGGATGCTAAGAAAAAGGTGAAGATAGCAAAGTGATCAATCTCATAACTCCTATAACTAAGGAATATAAAATAGAGAGTTGAACAAACAAGGACCCCTGGATACACCAGAGCAATCTTTCTCACATTAAAATGTATACATGACAGCTCATTGATATCTATTTTATTGGATTTTGATAATAAGAGAAAATTATAGTAGAATCTGTAAACAGATACCTTTGTCATAAGTTCTACAAAATCTTTTGTAAGAAAATTCTCCAATTTAGGAGTTTTCTACAAATGTAAAATTGAAGGGAAATTGTTTACCTGTAAAAGGGAAAATATTCATTAACTTTGTCAAAAGGAGATAGGTAGATTTACCAGTAGTAAAATGAATGCAAATGTAATGACAATTATTTTTGGATCACTGCTATGTTTTAAATAATATTTTAGTGTTTACATTTCTTAAACACTCATTCCAAATAAAGGTTTTTACGTGTTTTTACATGTTTATATACATATGTACATGTGTGTAGCTGTTGAAAAAAATAATGTTGAAGTCAAGATTCAGAATAACACATTTTGCTCACAACTAAGCATATTTCATAACGGATGACCATTGGATACACCAGCATGCAACAAGTGTAAAAGTGGATTCAAAAAGAACTTTGTAATCAGTGTTCGAAATTAACCATCGACCGATAGACCGAGTCTATGTCAAATGACACTGGTCTATGCCAATTGTAATTGAGATAGACCAAATTGACTATGCCAATTTTCTAAGTTTAAATCAATTGAGTTATCCCTAAAGTCAACATCTGATAAACGTTACAAGGAAAGGAGGACATTGTTATGGAAATGGAAAGCAAATATGCTTTTTAAGTACATTAGAAGTAAATAACAATGTTTTAATTTTGTGTTATTTTTTTCAATGTTGCAGTCTATATGCCAATTTGATGAGGTCTATGTCATCTTGTTTTGGCACAGACCTGTGGTCTATACCAAGTTTTAAACCAATTTTGAACACTGTATAATGAGACGTTGTCAGGCTAAATGTAAAAGCAAAGGAAGGACAACTCTGAATAAAGATGATTTGATCGAGGTGAAATGGCCCATTGGTAATAATGGGAGATACCTTATAACCGCACACGGCTGTCTCACATTAGTATTGTCAGTCTCGCACTGATAAATATATTGATTTACCATATATATTACCATTATATGTGATGAAGGTCGTATTTTATGTAAACCTGTTGCAGTTTGTAGATATACATCACACATTATCAAAACATGTGTTACGTTGTTTAAATTCTAAGTGAAAGGCCACGCACGGGCATATTGACAATCTGAATTATTCAATACGAATTATTTGTTGATAATCATGATAAACACTGATACTGATCAGCTGATAGGCCTAAACAGATGATGTATAATTTATACTATAAAGAAATTCACTTCACCATACTTACTTTGAATACAGAATCTTGAAATCGATTTCATCTATGAATCAGAATGAAGAGAATACACTACTATGATTTCATTACAACACAATATTTTTCCAGAAAATGACGATACGGGTTAAAAATATTGCAACATTTGTTCCCCTCTGACGACTACTTCAAAATTGAAAGTAGAACATATAATACAAAACCAAATCTGGTCGTTATCCGGTAATCACGAACCCCCTACTCCGTAAACATTATTTTCATTGAAACAAACCACAGTCCTGGGCTCGAATTTACTTTTAAATATTATTATTATTTAAAAATATTAAAATCCCAGCGATATAGTTACATAGCTGATCCCCTCCCCTTTTGATAGTGGAGATGAAAGCTTTCAGTCAATGTGAATATGGATCCATATTACCTCCCTTTATGATTTTTTAAAGGGATAATGTCTTCTGAAATATGTGGATTCCCTGTCTGTTTCATCCTAATTTTGATTTTTTTTATGTAATCGTTTCACGCTTTTTATTAACTTTAGAGATTGGCCTTCTACTGGGTAGATAAAATATAGCCTAATTGATATAAGGCCAACCTCCAGAGCTTACAAAAAGCGTAAAACGATTACATAAATCGAAATTAGGATGAGATAGACATTTCGGAGAAACTATCGTAAAAGTAAAAATCAGAAAGGGTGGTCATAGGGTGGTGTAGTAGATCCATACTTCATGTACAAGTACCTGGTGACAGTGACCTACTAAGCCATGAAAAGAATAAAGGAACATTATAATTAACCTACTCTGAAGACTAATTAAATTGTTATGAATTTACTATACTCTTACTGCATGGAACATTTTCAGATTAGAGTGATGCATAAGTAGAACTTCCAAACATACTTTTGTGTATGTCTATAGTAAATTATGTCTATCGTCCAAACTTACTTTTGTGTATTTTTTAAATAGTACATCATGTTCAACGAATTGTGGTGAGTGTAAGAGAGTGTCCCTTTAGCACCCCCCTTCAAATAATAATAAAAAAGATTAATCAAACTTACTAATATCGTCCTTATTTACATCGTTTGATATAACAGCATTAAATTGAAATATATGCAGTTGTCCATTTCATCTTCAAAAAAATATATGTTTTTAACAAAAAAGTCGATTAACAAACGTATTTTAGGCGGAACCACGCTTCCGTTTTCTGAAATTTTAACGATTTACATGGCGATATTTAAAATATCCTTCCTGGGCGCTCTTATCAGCTAGCTGCTGAGACCGAAGTTAAGTAAGTTTTGTAACAGGGGAAAATTAAAAATAATTCATGCTTGAGAAGAATGAAAAAGTCGGTGAGATAACAAAGATTACATATAAACGAAATGATTAACTATTCATCAGTTCATGAATACATTTTTTTTTTCAATGATTGAGTTAATGCACATGCTCTCCAATATATGGATTTATGGGGACGTCGCAAAGTATACATTTCACACTGGGGAGACAAATTGGAAAGGGAGGGGGTGCTACTTTTGAGAGGCAATTACAATAAAAATAGCACGTTAACATATATATTTTTCTATGTCTAAATATTGCTGGAATATATGTACCTGATAAAGGCATTTTTTTTTTTTCATGATTGAGTGCATCTAATTAAGGCCGATTATACATGTACATCTACCTGGATATGGGAATACGTTGTACATAATGGTTATGTACAAGATAAAAATCTCCCGTTCAGGTTTTCTTTTTAATTAGAAAAAAATCTCAAGAGGATCATACAAGACACACACTGCATCTGAAATATTTTAAATAAAGCATAAAGATTGCATTGCAATAAACTCTTAACAAAACTCTGATAAATGATCCTCTTAGATTCAAGTAAATGTATTCCATTCTCAATGATTGAGTAGTGGGCGACAGCGTGGCGAAAATTCTATCCTCATCGAAGTTTTATGACTTACTAGATGGTCGAGTGGTCTAGCGCGCTGCTAGATTCGGCTCCGCAGGTCTCGAGTATTGTATTGTTTATTACCAAGAACCATGCAGTTTACAGGTTTAACAATTTTCATATAGAATAAATAAACATAAATATAAACAAAAGTTATACATTAAGTGAATACAATGCAGGTTAGTAAGTGGACACAATTCATTTAGTACAACTCCGGGTAGGGGCGGAAGTGAGTATCCAAAATACAGTAAATTTTTCTGTGCTTTATACATATATTTCTAATGAAATCATGAGTTATAGAATAGTGTGCACTTGGTGTGTCACAATTTCACTATGTGCTTCACTGCACAGATTGCCTGAAAATTACTCCTCTTCTGATTTAGTAAACGAGATACTTTTAATATTTGGTAATTTCAATGATTTTTTTTTTGGTCACTGCAGGCCCAGTTTTGAATACTAAAGTGTGCATAATTTGAAAGATCCCTCCAAAAGAAAACTAAGAGTTCCTTGATTATTTATAACCTTAATAGTGACTAAGGTGGGGAAGGTATATTGCCCAGATAGTATATAATATACTTACATTTTCTTAAATATGAAGATATAAAATGCTTTAACCAAAAACTTCATATATCATGTCTAACATTTTCTATAAGAATTCTGAAAACAAAAATAATCAAAATGCATCTTTAAATATTTTTTTATTTGACTGATAAAAAGATATGACATGTTCAAATAATACATTCAAAGCATTGTCTCAAATTAAATTTTTTTTTATTCCTTTAAATATAACATATTCACATGTAGTTATATAGAATGAAGTTCCTGGAAATATATCTTATTTTTTGTTCAAAACACAGTTTTGAATTTTACAAGGGGTATATCATATACGTTTATGTATATAATAACAAGCATTCTGAGAGTATTGCAAGGTAATACATAGTCCCCTACCGGTCGCAAAAATTACTGAACCGCAACAATATTTGAAGTCCCTTATGTAGGATATGGTAATGGGGAGAATTGGGGAACCAGGATAGGAATGGCTCGAAATCAACTACTATTCAGGCACAAAGACTAAACCAGGAAAAAAGACAAAATTATAATTAGGTTTAGGTCTTTCAACAAGTCAATGAACTGTGAAACGTAGGTGATCATGAATAATTTAGCTACATTGTTGTATTAATATGTTAGAAGTTTCAATGAGTGTAGTACTCTTATCTACATAAAAAAGAAACTTGGATGTAAACTTTAAGCTGTTGTGGATGTGACTCCACTAGCTCTTATCAACTTTGTAGAATCAAACTAAAAATGTATCAATTATCAAATGAGTATCTGCAAGTACAACAAAAAAAGTCCGCAAAACTGATAATTCACACTATTTTTCGAATAAAAAAATTACAAAATTTAAACTTGATCTGTAACGTGTTATGGCAAAGCAATAAACCAAATATCAAATGAGTATCTGCAAGCACAACAAAAGCCCCAGTCCGGAATCTGATAATTCACACAATTTTCTAAGTTCAAGGGCCATAACTTTAATAGTGAAAATTCAACAGACTAAGATGAAATTCGAATTTGATCTGTAACTTGTTATGGCAAAGCAATGTACAAAATATCAAATGAATATCTGTAAGCAAAACTAAAAAATGTCCGGAAAACTAATGATTCATGTTATTTTTCTAAGTCCAAGGGTCATAACTTAGTGAAAAATCAACAAACCAAAACCAAATTCAAACTTGATCTGTAAATTTATTATGGCAAAGCAATGTACATGTACCAAATATGAAATAAATATCTGCAAGAACAGAGAAAAAAAAGTGTTGGAAAATGATTTGCAGGACTGACAGACAGACAGACGGATGAAGCACAAACCTATAGTCCCCTTCAAATTCATCGGTAGGGGACTAAAAATATCACAGAGCCGATTACTCGACTAGGTCCTTCAATTCTTCATACATATGTTATGTATTTATATACACTGATTCGCTATGGTAATCTAAAACATAACAATTATTATATTGATGTCAATAAAAAATTAATAATTGATTATATAGAAGTTACATATCGATAAAAAGAAACTTCTAATTCTACTAATTATCAAAGCTAATCAGTATGTATTCTGACAGGTTAATGCAAAATCAGGACAAATTATACCCCTTGTAAAATGCAAAAACACATTAATATAGAGATGATATATACATGTATTCACAAATTATATCACATACATTGTATCTGTACAGCTACATATACATGTCAAAGAAAAAGAACACATTTCCAAATATATGTCATTAATAGCCAATGACAAAAATCAAAAGGTATATCAATGTACATGTATGAAATACAAAAAGTATGAACAATCCTATGTTGGTAATTTCTTTCTCCTCCTCTGTTCCTTGAAATCATCAAACTTTTTCAGCTTTTGTTGTCGTTGTCTGTGAGCCCTATCATTTTTCTGAAGTTCCTCTTCTGTTTCACTCCCAGAATCAGTTACATCACTTCTAGAATCAGTAACATCACTCTCACTTTCACATCCTGAACTACTTTCAATTTCATTATCAGAAGTCACAACATCAGGTTTGCTGCTTTCCACAGAGGCACAGCAAGCATAAAGTTCCTCGTCACTGTCAGATATGACAACTACTGTGCCAGAGTCTGCGCTAACCACAATTTCTGTGGGGATCTCTTGGTTTTCTCCGATTCTCACAGAACTGTGAGCTTCACTATTTGAATTTTCCACAGGTGTTTGATTCTTATCACTTCCTTCTAAAACCGAGTTGTTTGTCACACTGTTATTACCTTCATCTACCTCCGTGTCGGAATCACTGGATTCTATTACATTACTTTTATATTTGCCTTTCTTTAGTTTTAATCCAGCCACTGGTGAATTCGACCTTGACCCGTTCTTTGCAGTTGCACTTGACCCCTCTTTCACTAAACTGTCATCTGCATCTGAATCATTCTGAAGGGGCTGACACGAGTTATCTTCAGAATCGGAGTCGCTGTCCTTAGGCAATAGTCGTCTTTTGTATCCTTTGATGCGAGTGGGGTGTGGCTTTTCCTTTTAAATCAAAGAAGAAATAATACATGTATTGAATATTAATTAACTTCTGTTATTACCATGAGAAATTCATGTCGAGCGGGAACTCGTTATTACAAATAATTCAAAATAATTTTGAAAATAAAGATATAAGTAAATAATGATCAACCTATTGCTAGCCCATTGATAAAAGCCTACATGTTGTAATATTTACAGTGAATTAATGTATGAACTTGTGAGATTCAAAATGAAAAGAATTCATAATAGCACAAGACATTTTGACCAATGGGGTAATCTACTCTTTAGGGGGTACCAAGTTTGATGTCCGTCATGCAAAGGGTTAACAAGATATTGAAATAACATCCAGAGAAGTTTGATTCTTGACCTTTGACTTTGTGATCTCAAAATCAATAGGGGTCATCTACTCCATAAGATATACAAGTGTATTATGTTTGATGTCTGTCAAGCAAAAAGTTATCAAGATATTAAGCAGACAATTACTTACTATGTCCAGTTTGAACCTTGACCAGGTGACCTCAAAATCAATTGAAGATATCTATTTCTTCATGTTCTTAGAAGGAACCAGTAGGTTGGTAAACCTTTTTTACTTGCCTATAATGGTCATAACCCTTACTTCTTTGACCAATTATCATGGTGCTAGTAAAAGATTTACAAAGTATGGCCCTTGTGAAATACCCGGTAACCCACTGCACAAAATTGTTCTATAACTTCTATAATGATAGGCCTAAATTTGAAGCCCTTCACTGGTCTTGGTGACGTCTCCATTTGAGTGAAAAATTCTCTCGAGAGACATTAAGCAAGATACAATCAATCAATCAATCTATAATACATTACATACATTTGAAGAATCTTCATCACTTTCTTCCTCATCATCGATAAAGTCATCAATATCATCACTGTCATAATCATCATCGTTAAATGTTTCGTACCGATCAGCATTGTACCTGTGGGTCCTGAAAAACATGCATTACATGGTTACAGTTACAGCATATAACACCGACTCAAACCATGGTCCTCCATCAAATAGAAGGTATGTCTATATATAGATATTTTATTTTGAATACTAATTACATTAAAACATGCTTATAATGAACATACTCATTACGGATTTAAGCTTATTATGAAGTGATATTTATACCCCTGTGAGAGGAAAATAATGAAAATTTAATTGGATATAATGAAATTTGGTTATAATGAATTGCTTTCTGCTGGCCCTGGTAGTTCGCTATAACTATGTTTTACTGTATATGCTTTAAAGCTCTTTTTCCAGAGGACTTTCTTCTCCAAGGAATACGTCCATTCACACATTTCAACTATATGCTGTCATAAGACAGTAATACCCGCACACAAGTGTTTACCTTAAAATTTACTCTTCGTCATATTGGTGTTACTGGAAAAGAAGCCACAATCATTATCTTATAATTAATTAATGCATAAATTGTAAAAGGAGTACTGGGAACCAAGGTTTTTTGTACAAAAAGCATCATTTTCGACCCCCATTTGGCCCCCAGGGCAAAAATAAAAATTCCAAAACCTTATTGCGCATCTACAGGACACCAGCAACCAATATTCTAAAGATTATTAGGATACTGCTTAAAACGTAAAAAGAGTTCTGGGGACCTGAGTGTTCTTTTGTGCAAAAATGTCATTTTTCAACCCTCATTTGACCCCAGGGGTGAAAATAAAAATTCCAAAACCTTGTTGCACATCTACAGGACACCAGCAATCATCATCCAAAAGATTATTAGGATATTGCTTAAAATGTAAGAGGAGTTCTGGGAACAAGGTTTTTATTGTATAAAATCGTCATTTTTCGACCCCTACTTGGCCCCCAGGGCAAAAATAAAAATTCTAAAACCCTATTGTGCATCTACAGGACACCAGCAACCATCTCCCTAAAGATTATTAGGATACTGCTTAAAATGTAAGAGGAGTTCTGGGAACCAGGGTTCTTTTGTGCAAAATAAAACGTCATTTTTCGACCCTCATCTGACTCCAGGGGTGAAAATGAAGATTCCAAAACCTTATTGCACATTTACAGGACACCAGCAATCATCTTCTAAAAGATTATTAGGCTACTGTGTAAAATGTAAGAGGAGTTCTGGGAACCAGGGTTTCTTTGTACAAAATCATCATTTTTCGACCCCTATTTGATCCCTAGGGTGAAAATGAAAATTCCAAAACATTATTGCACATCTACAGGACACCAGCAATCATTTTCCAAAAGATTATTAGGCTACTGTGTAAATTGTAAGAGGAGTTCTGGGAACTAGGGTTGTGTTAAAAAGCATCATTTTCGACCCCCATTTGGCCCCCGGGGTGAAAATGAAAATTCCGAAACCTTATTGCACATCTACAAGACCCAACCAATCATCTTCCAAAAGATGACTGGGCTACTGCATGAAATGTAGGAGGAGTTCTGGGAACCAGGTTTTTGTTGAAAAAACGTCATTTTTTTTACCCCCGTTTTGCCCCCAGGGTAAAACTGAATATTCTAAAACCTTATCATATATCTACAGTACACCACATATCCTATTCCAAAAGATCAATTGGTTACCACTTGAAATAAAAGAGCAGTTCGAAGAAGAAGAAAGTGTGACAGACGGACGGACGGACGGACCAGGGTAACAACAATATACCCGAACTTTCTTTAGAAAGTGCGGGTATAATGATAAATGAATAAGTAACCAATAAACTTTTAAAATCATACCCCTATGGCAATATTGCAAGTATCATAAAAGACAACAAGAGGCCCATTCATACTATTCAATAAATAGTCAGACAACAATGAATACACTATAATTTACAATGATCACATTTACAGGAACTCTGCTACTTACACTCTGGTAAAGTCGTTGACACATTTTGATGGAGTTTTTGATTTGATCTTCTCTGTTGACGGAATATCTTCTAACACATCCTCCTTCTTTGGCATAACAAACTGCTTCTTGTTTCTCAGCCGCTCTGAGCTTCTCTTGTGCTGCAATCATATAAAGAATTCTGTAATCATATAATGACTTCTGCTTTCCAACTGTATACGATATTCTCATTAGAGAAGTGGGCAGGCAAAGCCTACATGTACATCCATACATGCCTGCCCTCTTCTCTAAAGAGAATGTATACTGTTTCTCACATTATCACCAGTGCGAGACTGACTTTACCCAAGTGAGAAAGCCATGTGAGATTTTTCTGTCTCACACTGCTGCGATGTCATTTGATTGACATAATATATTTTCTATGATTTACATTACACTGTGAAGTAAAATATTATGCACAGTTTTCTTCCAATTTTAAATTGATAATAGCTTTCTGGTGGACAGCCTTGGTTTTTTTTTACAGAGTAAACCATTTTTGGGTATGCTCTTTCTGACTGTCTAATTAGTTTTTGCATTGAAGTTCAAATGAGGATTTTGATAATATTTCTCGAATCTCCTGAATTTATGCACTAAACTGTAGGTAAAATGTGAGAAAAATAATCTTTCATTATTTACTCGTGTGGGATAGGAAAATTCCACCTCCAAAACAAGATCCGCAGTCTAGGACTCAGCTGCGACTCTTGTTCCCTCAGTCGAATTTCCCTATCCCCCACTTTTACTAATGAAGGGTTCTATTAGTCTGATATTGTAATTGAGGAGAAAATCTTTGGCTTGACCAGGAATTGAACCCAGGACCCCTGCATTACTAGTCTGGTGATCTAACCAATGAGCTACCCAGATTGATATCCATGGTCCGTATAGCCCTTACATGTACTACTACAATATTATACATATATACATGCATATATAATATATCCATCCATTTTCACTTTCATGTGCACTGAATGACAGACATGTTCGAATCAGGTTCTTGGGTCTTAATATATGAATACACAAACAGCCTAAACATGTTAGGTTATGTTTATAGAGCTCTATATTTAATTTACTTTTATTAATGCCCAGAGTAGTGGGGAAAAGTTTCGCACTATATGCCCAGTCAACATTCTTTTTAAAAAATGGAAATAACGCATATTCAAAGTGATATTACACGTGCAAAAATGTGTAAAATAATTTTATGATACATGTCAAGTGTAGCAAAGTTGATATGCATCATGTAGGTGTTATCATGATTCCTTGCATATCTAGATGGGTGCAAATACAAAAATAAGACACATAATCAGTTGCTGAAGAAATTCAAGTGAAAACCTACATGGTCCAGCACAAGGTCTGTAGCTGAGAGGGAAGGTGGATGGCCTCAGATGAAAGGTAGATTTTTAAGAAGGGCAGACAGAGTTCTTGATTGTGCACAGTGTCTAAATCCCCTCACATCATACTCTGATGGGGTTCTGGTAGTGCGTTTTTTACAATTGATTCATTGTGTTTAAACTTATATATTTCAAAACAGAATAAAAAAATTTCAAAAGAAACATATGAATTCTGCATTTTCAATATTAAATTTATTATGTAACAGTATTTGTAATTAACATTTTCAAATTAATTTCTTTCACACTTTATGCTAAGTTTCACAAGTTTGATCGATAAAAATATTATTTGACGGGTCTTCGATTTTCCTGTTTTTCAGTACTTTTGACGGTCATGTATAAAATCAACTATGATACCATAATCAAAGACAGGAATATAACTCTTTGTAGTTTAATAATTACTTTATTAAATCTATCACAGAGAAAGATTAATTTATTGCATGAATTTTGTTAAATCAACATCAAAGTTGTCCGACTTTCGATTGTGTCTGACTCACGATCACTCTACCCTACAGGGTATATACAGTATATATATATATATATATATATATATATATATAATATATTGTGGTAGTTTGGGTTTTACTTTTACTTTTATTTCTGGATTTCGATCCCGATGTAAATTATTCACCCGTTGTATTTGACCATGCCCATATTATCTTTTAGCCAATAACTTTAATGACAGTTTCTATTGTCTAATTTGCTATATAAAGCCATGCAGCTTACTATTCATCGAAGCGAGACAGCTGGCTTGCTAGCTACTCTTCTCCTAGCTTCCATTATTCCTATTTTGGAATTATGTTTTGTTCGTCTACTTTGCCCCTTTTTACTTACTAAATTTTTACTTTTGGGTTGGGAGAATTTCTTGATAGATTCTAGGATAAGTTCTAGGATTTAGGAGTTTGTCTTTGTCACATTCATACTGGTAATAAATTCGTAAAGTGTTATTTATCTTATTTTCATTTCTATTTGAATTTATTTTCAAGTTTCTAATCATAGTGTAGTTGGGTCATTTCGAAGTCACCACTATCAAATCAAATAAAACAAACACAACGCGAAGTACAAACTATACCAACGCCAGACCTGCTACAATATATATACACTCATTTTGTGTACGGGAAGACAATAATGTAATTTTGCTTCATTCAGAGCCTCTGGATAGGTTTTCTAACACAAATTTAATATTAATAACAAAAGTTTATAAACCTTATCTTTATCTGTCATTGAAATAATAGGTCTACAATCACAATTTTGTAACGGTTCAACACCAAAATGACTTTTCATTAGTCTGTCAAAATATGATTACGATCCATGCCCCCTTTGTTTTATATGTTTTCTTTCTCTCTTTCTTTCTATTTATGAAATGTCTTTTGCATATGAATATTGATGATATTATTGTGTAGATTAAATTACATATATGTATATAATGTAAAAGTCAAATAAAAAATCAAACAATAAAAAAAAATATATATGATTACGATGTATATCCCCATTCCCTACCCACATGTTTCAGAACAAAACAAAAAAAATTAATTAAAATAATTAATTAGAGACCATCATCTGTCCCTGCCACCCAAGCTGTGTTTTGTGTCTTGGGACAGGCCCTCATCATCAGGTCCATAGGATATTTTCACATTAACTATAGAACATTCTATATCTGACAATGTCAATCAAAACCCCCAAGATATCCGTGCAAACAATTCGAGTTACCGAGTGTATTGCATACCGTAGAACGACGTGCACAAGAATCTGTGGGAGTGTGGGGTTCATGATGAGCTTCCTCGTCACTGCTAACGATGCCATCTGTACTGATATCATTCCTTTTTCTCTTTTTCTTCAAAGAATTAAAAAAATCTTCTTCCGATGAAGACATTTCCTCATATTATTATCATCAAAAATGCAGACGGATTGAAAACAACTGTCACTAAACTTTAGAACCAATCCAGAATAACCTGGTACATCCCGGGAAATGTTTAATAAACTGCTTGATTGGAACATTAATCCCAGGATGTACCAGGTTATGCTGGATGGTATAAAAGTTTAGTGACAGTTTTTAATTGGCACTAATATAGATTTAGAAGAAAAAAGCCTTATCACAAAAACGCAGGAATGTGAACATGATACTGCATTTTGCATCTTAGCTAACCAAGGGTGACGCTCCACGGCGAAAAGAAAAACACTGGGTAGCGAAGATGACCGCAATGGATGCACAGGCAATAATGAAAAAAAGAACATGCTGGAAATAATTAGGAAACAAAAATGGATGGAGTATATACAAGATCTAAAACAAGATGGGTAGAAGAAGAAAACTTACATCGTACCTCTAAAGTTTAAAATCAAGAAATTCCATCAAACTATAAACCAAGAATAGAAAAGGACTATAGTGATTTTGTGCCTTTGTGGTTAGGTCAATAAAATGGTGAAGATAACGAACAGTGTTAAATCTCATAACTCCTATAAAGATGTATAGATAACGAACAGTGCTCAGTCTTATAACTCCTATAAAGGTGAAGATAACGAAGAGTATTCTGTCTTATAACTCCTATAAAGGTGAAGATAACGAACAATGCCCAGTCTTATAACTCCTATAAAGGTGAAGATAACGAACAATGCCCAGTCTTATAACTCCTATAAAGGTGAAGATAACGAACAGTGATCAATCTCATAACTCCTATAAAGGTGAAGATAACGAACACTGCTCAGTCTTATAACTCCTATAAAGGTGAGGATAACGAACAGTGATCAATCTCACAACTCCTGTAAAGGTGAAGATAACGAACAATGTTCAATCTCATAACTCCTATAAAGGTGAAGATAACGAACAGTGTTCAATCTCATAACTCCTATAAAGGTGAAGAAACCGAACAGTGGTCAATTTCACAGCTCCTATAAAGGTGAATATAAGGAACAGTGATCAATCTCATAACTCCTATAAGGAATTACAAAATAGAGAGTTGGGCAAACACGGACCCCTGGACACACCAGAGGTGGGATCAGGTGACTAGGAGGATTAAGCATCCCCTGTCGACCGGTCACACCCGCCGTGAGTCCTATATCTTGATCAGGTAAAGGGGGTAATCCTAAATCAAAATTTGTGTGTAAAGAACGGCCTTAATATAAATTGGTATGAAACACGTCAGGCAGCATTTTGTCCAATGACAGGTTGTATCAATTGGCAAACTAGATCGTTACATTAACGATCATAGAATTTGCGAAATACTGACCTTTAAAAATGAGACTGTTGAAACCTTTGTAATATCATCTTGTTTGTCAGTAGCCTTCCTCGATTTAAAAACTGATCATACGCAGAACAAGTTCTTGTGTATCGAATCAGTTTAGAGACATAAACAGCATATGTTGGAGAAGCTGAAGTCATGCTGTTTGTCATAAAATTGAGTTGCTAGTTTGCCATTAATATTTATGTTGAATAAAATTTCAAAGTCCGAAGCAGACGTGGAAGACGCTGTGGTGTCTTTTATTTCGTTTTACTGGAATATATCGAATCGACTTATGAATGAAAATTATTATTGTTAATAGATAAAACGTCGTTGATACATGTATATCTAAATGTCGAGTTGACAGCCACAGCAAGACATTTTTTCTTAAATCTCATGTAGAAGCTTTTAAATAAATTCAGCCTCATAAGAATATAAAAACAGGTCTGGTAATAAAGGAGCACAATTCTTACCCATCGGAATTCCAACAGACTTTTGGATGACCTGGTCACCAAAGACTACGAAGATATTGTCAATAAGGAACTCCAGTATCTTTTTTATATCAACTTCAGAGTACGTGTGCGTAGAATCAGAGTGGAGTTTAACTAAGTATTTTTTGAATGACTGATCAATGAAAGGTGAAGGTAACGAACAGTGATCAATCTCATAACTCCTATAAGCAATACAAAATAGATAGTTGGGCAAATACGGACCCCTGGATACATCAGAGGTGGGATCAGGTGCCTAGGAGGATTAATTATCACGCCTCAGACAAAATTGTTGAAATCTAATTGGTCAGATCTTGGTCACATGACGCCGTGAAAAAAACCGTATCATGCGAGTAAACTCCGTATTGGGCGAGTAATTTTATTTATCGTCGGGTTCGACTTGCAGCCGTGTCAAAAGGAAAGACATTTGACTAAGTTGTATGATATAGACCCCCCACATATCCAGTTAGAGGTCTTCGACGTGATAAATTCGTTACACAGTTAGTTAGTGACCTGATACGAAAAAATACATGGTGTGAAAAGAAAACCCGTATCGGGCTCGGCTTCGCCTCGCCCGATACGGGTTTTCTTTTCACACCATGTATTTTCCCGTATCAGGTCACTAACTAACTGTGTAACTAATAACATCCCCTGTCGACCGGTCACACCCGCCGTGAGCCCCATATCCTGATCAGGTAAACGGAGTTATCAATAGTCAAAATCAGTGTGCCAAGAACGGCCTAACAATCTATATGAAACATGTCAGACAGAATTTGACCCAATGATAGGTTGTATTGACGAACTAGATCGTTATAACGACCATAGAATTTGCGAAATGCTGACTTCAATCGAGACTGTTGAAATCCCTGTACCATCAACTTGTTTGTCAGTAGCTTGCCTTGATTTAAAAACTGATTATACGCAGAACAAGCTCTTGCGTATCGAATCAGTTGAAAGATATAAACACCATATGCAGGTGATGATGGAATATTACTACATACATATAAATATGGCAAGTTGACGACGGAGAAGCTGAAATCATCCCGTTTGTCATACAGTGAGTTGTCAGTTTGCCGTTAATGTCTACTTTCAATAAAATATCTAAGTATGAAGCAGACGTGGACGACTCTGCGGTGTCTTTTATTTCGAGCTCACAGGGATATATCGAATCGACATTTGAATGAAAGTTATCATTGTTAATAGACAAAACGTCGTCGATATATATAAATGTCGAATTGAAGGCCACAACAAGAGATTTGAAAAGTCATACGTTTTGATGTTGCTGATTTGAGAAAAGATTTTGTGATTTCAAATTTACTAAAAGTTCTTCAGAATATTTTAGAATCCACATTTGCTTTACACCACTTCAGGCATATGTTGTGGCACAATATGTTTGAAGTATTTCCTTGACAGCTGTTAAAATTTCGTTTGGAGCACATATAGGGGTTTTGTAGAACATTTACTGGATCCGGCAATGTATCTGGTTTTAAGAGTTTTTGTGTAGTTTCGGAATCCGGTATTAAATTCACATTCGTCCCATTGATTGGGATACCAAATGTGTTTTAAACTGAAGCATGATTTTGAAGAATTTAATCTTTTGAAAAGAATCTCTCTTATTCAATCTCTAACTGCAAGTTCTGATGCTTTGATATACTAGTATTTTGCTAATGCTTTCATGTAAATCATAATGAAAATATAAGTTGTATGGAAAGGAAGTGATTAACAAAGTGAACAAAGACTAAATACATGAGATGCTCTATAATGGGAAAGAAAGCACTTTTAGATTACTTTGTATCGATTTTGATGTTGACTTACAAAAAATATATGGTTTACACTTTAATAAAAAAAAATTGAAGATAATAATAAAAAATGAAGAAAACAATGATTAATCTCATAAACATTATAAAGAATACAAAATCGAAAGCCTGTTAAACTCTCAAAACACCACAATTGCGGCCAAGTGCCTAAGACGAGTCATTTTACCACGGTTATTGCAAAGATCAAAGGAATGCCGCGGGCATTATTCCACGATATACCTTGATACGTATTAACTGATGATGAGAAAATTGATACACATTTCGCATGCACTTCGAGTTTTGCTAATGCAACAATAAAGTTGATGATTGATGATTCAGTTTTTATTATCATAAAAATTAATCAATATATGTTGTGAACCAAATTCATAAATGACTGTAGAACATTTGTCATTCAGTATAAACACATCGTCTGCATTCCGAGAGCGATGCAAATGTAGGCTAAACATGGCGATGCGCAGAAAAGTTTTTCTTAAACCTCTATTCAAAGCAATTGATGTAATCCATTAATGTAGAAGTGCGTTTTAACTTGTATATATCATATATTTTAATAAACATGAATACTCAGTAGTGCATATCAAATTAAAAGCACATTTTATGATTTAAGTAGAATTCCCAGATCCACACCCTTATTTACTTAGTGTAATACGTGAGTGAAAAGGTTCACAGGTCTTGCTATTTCATTGGCTGTAGAACTGAGTTTTTTTCAGTTAGAATCTTGATAGCTTTTGGTCAGGTTGGTTGTGATTTTCAATTGAGCAGTTTTAGTATCATTGAGCTGATTTGGCATTTGATTTTGATAGACATTTTTAGACCTTCAAATCCAGACCTGACAATAAGAAGCATTCAGGCAGCATTTTGATTTTTGCATGAATTGGGTCTTGTCCCATAGATAGGGTCATTGTAATCGCCATTGTAGTCGTCATTGTAATAATCATTGTAACCATCGTCGTTATCATCATCCTTATTCGTTTTACCATGCAATAAATGACTGTATTGTGAACTCTAAGCCAGGAGTTGGTTATTTCTATCTTACAAACTACCATCCCTGCAACATTAACATCAAATTAAATACTTGAAATATTTTTCAAAATAGATTTAGAATATCCCTACCAAAAGATTATCCCTGTCATCTCACCGCCGCGGTGGTCTAGGTGTAGAGCGTTCGCCCCGCATGCGGAAGGCCGGGGTTCAAATCCCGGCCGCGACAGACCTAAGTCGTTAAAACAGATAGTGAAAGTTCCATTGCCAAACGCTCTGGTGTGAACGTCACAGGTCCTCGGAGATGACCTTAAAAATGGATGTTCCGTGTCACAGTAGATGTGACACACTAAAGAACCCCCACTGCTCAATGGCTGTAAGCGCCGACCATAGACCAAACTTCGAAGCCCTTCACCGGTCTTGGTGATGTCTCCATATGAGTGAAAAATTCTCGAGAAAGACGTTAAATAAGATGCAATCAATTAATCCCTACCATCTCACCTTTTTCGTCAGCAAAAATCAAAATAGACCATTTTGGAAACTGCCATGACGTCACAATGACCTAAGTCTTAGCTATATAGGAAAACGATCGGTGATATATTTCTCAGCCGTAGTAGAATAGAAATAAAGTTCTTATTTGTGTGTATGTTGCAGGATAATCTCCTAGGTCGATATATGTTGTTTTGAGATGTGAAAGTCGAGGCGTTGGCCGGGGCTTTTATATTTTAAACAACATTTCGAGACCAAGGAGGTTATCCTGCACCATACACGAAAACGCGATCATTATTTCTTACGCATCCCCTGCTGACCTGTCACACACTTAGTAAGATATGTATTCTGTTTGAGGAAACAGAGTAATCCTTAGTCAAAATCAGTATGTAATAATGATAAGAAGATGAAAGAAGAGCAGGACGAAGAGAAACAATGAAAAATTTGAAATGCGGATTTGCTTCATTAGTTTGACTTACAGCCATTAAAACTCTTTCTGCCACATCTAAACCATATTTGTGCCTCGCTTTCTCATACTTTTTATACCCACACTTTCTAAAGAAAGTTCGGGTATATTGTTGTTACCCTGGTCCGTCCGTCCGTCTGTCACACTTTCTTCTTCCTCAAACTGCTCTTTTATTTCAAGTGGTAACCAATTGATCTTTTGGAATATGATAGATGGTGTACTGTAGATATATGACAAGGTTTTAGAATATTCAATTTTACCCTGGGGCAAAACGGGGGTAAAAAATGACGTTTTTTTCAACAAAAACCTGGTTCCCAGAACTCCTTCTACATTTCATGCAGTAGCCCAATCATCTTTTGGAAGATGATTGGTTGGGTCCTGTAGATGTGCAATAAGGTTTCGGAATTTTCATTTTCACCCTGGGGGCCAAATGGGGGTCGAAAATTATGCTTTTTAACACAGCCCTGGTTCCCAGAACTCCTCTTACAATTTACACAGTAGCCTAATAATCTTTTGGAAAATGATTGTTGGTGTACTGTAGATGTGCAATAAGATTTTGGAATTTTCATTCTCACCCTAGGGATCAAATAGGGGTCGAAAAATGACGATTTTGTACAAAGAAACCCTGGTTCCCAGAACTCCTCTTACATTTTACACAGTAGCCTAATAATCTTTTGGAAGATGATTGCTGGTGTCCTGTAGATGTCCAATAAGATTTTGGAATCTTCATTTTCACCCCTGGAGTCAGATGAGGGTCGAAAAATGACGTGTTTTTTTTGCACAAAAAAACCCCCTTGTTCCCAGAACTCCTCTTACATTTTAAGCAGTATCCTAATAATCTTTAGGGAGGTGGTTGCTGGTGTCCTGTAGATGCACTATAGGGTTTCGGAATTTTTATTTTTGCCCTGGGGGCCAAGTGGGGGTCGTAAAATGACGATTTTGTTGAAACCCCCCCCCCCCAAAAAAAACCCTTGTTCCCAGAACTCTTCTTACATTTTAAGCAGTATCCTAAAAATCTTTTGGATGATGATTGCTGGTGTCCTGTAGATGTGCAATAAGGTTTTGGAATTTTTATTTTCACCCCTGGGGTCAAATGAGGGTTGAAAAATGACATTTAAGCAGTATCCTAATAATCTTTAGGAAATTGGTTGCTGGTGTCCTGTAGATGCGCAATAAGGTTTTGGAATTTTTATTTTTGCCCTGGGGGCCAAATGGGGGTCGAAAATGATGCTTTTTGTACAAAAAACCTTGGTTCCCAGAACTCCTCTTACAATTTATGCATGGGCCAAATCATTTTTTGGAAGGTATCAATGACCTTGAACTTGTCACAATGACCTTGAATCGAGGTTATGACACACTCCCAGGTCATAAAAAATCTTTGTACAAAGTACGAACTTTCAATGACTCTCCGCTACAAAATTATAACTCAATTAATTTTTTAATACTTTTTCTGCTTGTGACCTTGAACTTGCAGGAATAAATATGGGTCAAAGTCATCAAACACCTTCAGGTCATAAACAATCTTTATACCAAGTATGAACCACCAATAATCCTTCATAATCAAGTTATAGCCCTTGCAATTTTTAAAAAAACTTTTTCTGTTCTTCTTGTTATAATTTAATTTAAATGTTCCTCTTACTGAAATGAATTTGAATATAAATGCTTCATTTTCACTCAAAAAGCAGTAAAAGTTAAGAATAGCAATAGATCACAATTTTATAACACTTCATCATTCTGGCATAAAGTATTGAAAAAGTGTATACCTCTTGTTCTTGAAATATAATTTTTTTCAATTATTATAAAAGGTTTCAAATGGTTTGAGAGATTTTTCCTGAACTTTGGACCCAATAATTTTATCAAACATATTTAAAAAGTCCACCACTATTGATCCCCACCCCTAGATATATCAACAAAACTCATCCATGCATACAACTTTTCTGTGAAGTATTTACTACTGTACTCAATGATTTCACTGGCTATTCATGCTAGTGACTACTACTCATTAGGATTTAAATACATATTCACTAAACATTAGATCTCAATTGCTCCTGAGTTTCAGACTTTGAAGCAGAAATCCTTTCTACAAATAGATCTAGGTAAGTTATCTTTTTAATTTTAAATTAACTCAAGTACTTATGGTCTATATATATTAGGGATGTATATTGAAATGAGACAATTTAATTTACAAAAATTTTCAAGATTTCAATTCAGTATCTATTTTTCACTTTTTAAAAAAAATTAAAACAAACAAATTAACAAACAGAAACTTCTACTGTCATATTTAGTTTAACTTTTTGGGGAGGGGCAGAGAGATAACATCAATAAGCAAACAAATTGAAGAAGAGAAATAATCAAATATCCTTACAACTTGAATAACAATTCACAAATTTGGTATCAGGAACTTTTTAAAAAAAAATTTAAAAAAATTATGCAGGAAAATAGAGTTTTGAAAAACACCAAATTATAAAGACAAGTTTAAAAGTAAGAATACTTCGATTGCTGTTTTGATCCATACTGAAGTATTGAAAGTACTGTTGCATTGGTACTTTCAATATGTATTGATCAACAATATACATATAACACTAGTATATATAAGTAGCGCTTTAGGAGCATAACAAAACTTCCTTTCTTAGGGAAGTCGTTGTGGCCGAGTGGACTTACGCACTGGTCTGACAATCTTGCTAGGCGGTGGGTGCCGTACGTCGCTGGTTCGACCCCGGGCTGGGGCGAAAATTTTCAGTACCTAGTTGTGATTATTTAGTGCTTTATATATTAATTAATTGATTATCACGTGTATCGTTTAGATCCTAGGGGTAAACGTAAGGTTGGGTGTTATAATTGTTTGTTTGTGCTTTATATTAAATATTCTATACAATTGCATCGAGAGATCCACTCTCCTTATAAAATATCTTAAACACTGAATGACACAGCGACTGTGTGAGATTGCATCAGTGTGCATAAGTAGCGCTTTAGGAGCATAACAAAACTTCCTTTCTTAGGGAAGTCGTTGTGGCCGAGTGGACTTACGCACTGGTTTGACAATCTTGCTAGGCGGTGGGTACCGTACGTCGCTGGTTCGACCCCGGGCTGGGGCGAAAATTTTCAGTACCTAGTTGTGATATATATATATATATATTATATATATATATATATACATGTATATATAACTTGAAGCCAGTGCCAACAGTAATATGATGTAAAGGTGGAGATCATTTCATATTTCCATTAGTCAATGGTTTGTGTATTCTGACATGAGCAGTGAGAGATGATATGGTTTAGGATTGGCTACATTCTCATATGAGCATTTTATGCTTAATTTAATCATGTATAAACAAGTAAATTATAAAATAACGATTGTGGCTTCTTTGCCAGTAACACCAACATGACGAAGAGTATATTTAAAGGCAAACACTTGTGTGCGGGTATTACTGTCTTATGACAGCATCTAGTTTCTTTTGTTATTAAAATAACCAATTACAGAATAAAAACAGTAATGTACATAAATCTATAACGATGGTGGATTAAACATGGTCAGTAGTAAGGAGCTTATTATGCGATTGAAACTTTCGTGGGTGAAACAAAGGTAATGCAAATAGCAGTATATTTCAACAGTCTCGTTTAAAGTCAGCATTTCGCAAATTCTATGGTCGTTGTAACGATCTAGTTTGCCAATACAACCTATCATTTGGTCAAATGCTGTTTGACCTGTTTCATACCGATTGTTAGATCGTTCTTGGCACACTGATTTTGAATACGGATAACTCCGTTAACGTGATAAAGATATAGGGCTGACGGCTGGTGTGACCGGTCGACAAGGGATGCTTACTCCTCCAAGGCATTTGATCCCACCTCTAGTGTGTTCATGGGTCCGTGTTTGCTCAACTCTTTATTTTTAATGCTTATAGGAGTTATGAGATTGATCACTGTTCGCTATCTTCAGCTTTCATACATTCACTTTTAAAAATGAATTTTGGGATAAAAAATATAATTGTATTAGTAAACCGATAATGTCTTCAAAAGATGTGTTAAAATCCTGGTTATACTTCTCAAATAAGATATTTGAATCAACACTATGCATCAATATTACAACACATGTAGAAGCTTTTGAATAAACTCTGCTTCATAAGAATATAAAAACAGGCCAGCTGACCATATAAGACTCATTTGAGATATTGTACGTTATAGATGTATCTGCTACTGTATAAAATCATGATTTATTTCACAAGGTACGTCCATACTACGAAACAATGTGACGCCAGATTTAAACAATTACTGTGTCAAAGTTACATTTAGCACATTTTTAATTTGGACGATAAACCAAATTGATTTTCACCAGCAATTTTCAGTGCCAATTATCTTTTTATTCTAGGTTGATAAAACGTAAAGAGAATTTTACCAAAAATAATGCGTAACATCCACTCTACCTCAGATCGTATAACTGACTAACAATCTTCATACGAGTATGTCAGTTTAATTTTTGTATGCAGGTACATATATAGTGCCTATATATTTACAACGATGCAACTTTATTACAAAATTACGGTAAATATACAACCAAACAGATTTACTTCAAACACTTGCTGCGCATGACCTACATATTCAGGATGAGTCACCAAATTGAATTTCGGGGAATAGGTTCAATTCCTAATAAAGTTACATAGATTATACAATAATGAAACATACCTGCAGGGTTTATTGTAGTAACCGTATATATATTTCTGACAATTTGCAAGAAATACACCATATCTTTTTGGAAAATGGTCGAGGGCGGTTCTTGCAAACTGTCAGAAATACGAGTATACGGTTAGTAACTTATACCAGAGCCCTGCCGTCAAATTTATTGACAGAGCGAAAGCCGCGGATAATCTGCACGGCACGAAGTCTATTGCATATACTAATGTTTTAGTAATGGAAGATGACAAGTGTGATCTAACCTTATCCTAGACATTGAAATTACCAACTTCATGGAAAATTTATCTATTTCTCAGTTTGTTGGTTTGTATTCCGTTGGTGTGGAGGATGATTTTGGAAATTTCAATTTTATGGAGTTTGATATTAATAAGGACTTTGTAAATGGTCAGAACATGAACTTTCAAAATTCTCACGTTACTAAAGCCTTTGAAAAAAACTGAGGTAAAAAAGATATCAAAGGTGGCAAGATTCGGACCACCCTGTGAAGATCAACAAATAATGGAACTGAAAATGTTGACAAAAAGTAAGTACTCGAACAAAATACAAGCTGGAGTGTGGCCACATCTCTTGCTGTGGCTTTCAATGCGACATTTAGATATATCGAGGGCATTTTATCTATTAACAACAATGATAACTTTCATTCATATGACGATTCGATATATCCCTTTGAACTCGAAATAAAAGACACCACAGAGTCGACCACGTCTGCTTCATACTTAGATATTTTATTGAAGACAGATACTAACGGCAAACTAACAACTCAACTTTATGATAAACGGGATAATTTCAGCTTCTACATTGTCAAGTTCCCATATTCATGTAGCAATATTCCATTATCACCTTCATATGGTGTTTATATATCTCACCTTATTCGATACCCAAGGGCTTTTTCTGTGTATGATCAGTTTTTAAATCGAAACAGGCTACTGCCAAACAAGTTAATGGTACAGGGATTTCAACAGTCTCGTTTAAAGTTAGCGTTTCGCAAATTCTATGGTCGTTATTACAATCTAGTTTGCGAATGCGATTTATAATCGGTTCAAATGCTGTCTGACTTGTTTCATACCGATTGTTAGATCAATCTTTGCACACTGATTTTGACTACGGATAACTCCGTTTACCTGATCAGGATATGGGGCTCACGGCAGGTGTGACCGGTCGACAGGGGATGCTTAATCCTCCAAGGCACCTGATCCCACCTCTGGTGTATCCAGGGATCCGTGTTTGCCCAACTATCTATTTTGTATTGCTTATAGGAATTATGAGATTGATCACTGTTCGTTAGCTTCACCTTTCATTTACATCAAGATAAAACTGACCATGCAGTGAACTGACCAAAGTCGTCACTCTTGATCACACAAACTTTTATTTATATTGGAAGTGGAGAAGGAATATAAAACTTCTCAGATACCAATCACATAACATTTATGGTTTGATATTTAGACATCGGGGACTTGTTTACTACACAGAAAATGCACCACGAGATTTTACGTCTGCAGCTGAATATTTTCTTCCTCTCGAGAGCTGGGGTTGCCTTTTTGAATTCATCTATTGTTACGCTGCCACTATCTGTAACAGAACTCATATTGGAATTGTAATATTAAAGCATAACATGAATATACAGTAGTTCAAGCGAACATTTTTCATTAAAGTTTATCTGACATTTTGTCTGCGTCTGATTCTGTTAATATTTTACAAGGTCGATTCCCTCCTTTAAGGACAATTTCAATCAAAGTTCCCATTAAGCATCCTGCGTAATTGTTAATATTTTTCTAACTTCAATTAAAGAATGTTTCTTAACTTAAAGAAGATCTGGAGTACGTAATAAACGCTTAAACTTTGTTATTTCGGGTCACGTTAGTACAAGATTTAAACATTACTGCTAACACATTCTTAAACTTCCAAAGAGCATAGTACTAATCAAATAAATTCTTATGATTTCAACACAATTAAGATTGATTAATACCAACGTGTTATCTATGTTTAAATCACAAATCTACATAATTTCAAATAATCACGGTCGATATCGAGGGCATTGAAAAGCTTTTGTTGTTCCCTTTTGGTAAATCGAAGAGTCAAATCAATATATTCTTTGCTTTGAATAAGTCCGTCTTCTTGTCATAGGCCACAAAACTGCACGGAAGCTTCGTGTTCTTTAACTTTTCATTATCAATAAATTAAAAGAGGTACATGTAAATCAAATCTTTAAAACGGAATACATATACATCTCTATATGCAGTTTAGCTATTAATTTCTAAAAACATACCTTGGACTTTTCCTGAACCATCGATCCAAAGAGAAGTGAGATGATAAAAACAGTCTGATCATAAGTAGAAATATTCACTGCGTGTAATGAAAAAGAAATCTGATTAGGAACCTTCTGTGTAATTGCAAAACAACACTGGTGTTAATATTTTCATGGAGAGATGATTATATATGCAATATATGATAAAATGGAGTGTAGCAAAGTTGACAAGTTGCAGCTGGACTTACCTCTTATGTCCAACTGATGTATTCCCTTAACGTTTTCGAATAGAGAAATATCAATTTGTCAGTTTCCACCTAAAACCGCTGACATAAAACAAATGTGAGCATGTTGCCAGTATGATACGGATGTAAATACGGAAAATACGGATGTATGTTTAATTACTGTTATAAAATTTAGAAATTCATTTCAAAATTAAGGATTATCTCCCTCATGCATAGCTCTTATCCTTAGACGAATTTGACTCCACTTTTTTTGGCACGCTGTTTTTGGCTATAATAGCTCTAAAACTTCATTGTTATTTCGGATTTCAAACATTTCGGTTGAGCATCACTGAAGAGACATTATTTGTCGAAATGCGCATCTGGTGCATCATTGATTAAATCATTAATCCCAATTTTCCACATTATCTACCTAGAAGCATATTTTGAATCGCCAAATTAACGCGCAGTTAAATGCGTTTTTAAATTATAAATAACTGACATTATACAGGAAGGATATTTCCATGAATTTGTTTGATCGATTGATTGTCTGTTGTTTAACTTCCTATTCGAGAATTTCACTTATATGGAGACGTCACCCTTTCCAGTGAAGGGTTGCAAAAGTTATGCCTATGTAGACGCTTATGGTCATTGAGCAGGGAGGGATATTTATCGTGCCACACCTGCTGTGACACGGGACCTCGGTTTTTGCGGTCTCATCCGGAGGACCGCCCCATTTAGTTGCCTCTTACGACAAGCAAGGGACACTGAGGACCTATACTAACCCGGATCCCCACGGCATTCCATGAATTTGAATTATGTTTAATGAGTGCATCATATGCTTTAAATTGTATGCAAGGTGAAGATAACGAACAGTGATCAATCTCATAACTCCTATAAGCAATACAAATAGATAGTTGGGCAAACACGGACCCCTGGACACACCAGAGGTGGGATCAGGTGCCTAGGAGGAGTAAGCATCCCCTGTTGACCGGCCACACCCACCGTGAGCCCTATATCCTGATCAGGTAAACGGAGTTATCCGCAGTAAAAATCGATGTGCCAAGAACGGCTTTAACAATAGGTATGAAACACGTCAGACAGCATTTGACCCAATGCGAGGTTGTATTGACGAACTAGATCGTTATAACGACCATAGAATTTGCGAAATGCTGACTTCAGTCGAGACTGTTGAAACCCCTGTACCATCAACTTGTTTGTCAGTAGCTTACCTCGATTTAAAAACTGACCATACACAGAACGAGCTCTTGCATATCGAATCAGTTGAGATAGGTAGACACCATATGCAGGTGATAATGGAATACTGCTACATAAATATGGGAAGTTGACGATGGAGAAGCTGAAATCTTATCTTCACCTGTCACACAAATGGATTTTAAAATTGTTAAACCTGAGGTATTGTATTTCAGAGCTGTGAACTGCCCTGGCTGAGATTCACAGAAAGGGAATCCCCATCTCTATAGGAGCTCCATTTACTTTACAGGTGTCGAATGACGAAATTCGATCTTGATTTTTGTTTCCTTTTCCCCTGTTCTCAAAACGTGTTGCACAAAAGTTAATCACGATTCAAGTATGATAGAGGATAATAAATTGATCTACCTGAACTCGTGAGGGTTTCGGAGTTTTCCGTTATTTCAAGTATAAAAGAACTTCAAAAGCAACACATTTATGCAATACTGAATTTGATAAGAGATACCACTCACGGTATGTACCCTGCAATGATTTGCAAACACTATATATTTTTGCTGTGATTTATGCTATTATTTTGTGTTTTATATACTTACAGAATAGTTCATTATGTTTGATACATTTGTTCTTGGATTGTGTCTGATTGGTTCAGTGGTTTCTGTCACGACAAAGGTAAATATTATCCAAATGTTTAGGAATAAACCGTCTAGTTTTGGTGACAGCTCATCTCATTCTATCACAAGAGCTAGACAAATATTCATCCTTAGAACATTTTCTAATTTTCCTATCAATGTCATTACTTCTTCCTCGAAAGGGAAGGAAGGCAAATACGGCATGTACCACGTCACAAGCCATGCCTACTAATTTTTGGCATATTTCAAACAAAGCAAAGTAAATATTCACTATTTTCTCGCCTTGGTAAGGACCTTATAGCGCCCGTTTATGGATACAGTCAACACGATCCATTTCTAGAATTTACATTTAGGTTACGACCACGTAAAAGACGTCGTAATCACCGGGGCAATGGAAAATCAATGGAAACATTCGATAGTGACACTGTTATTATATAGATAAGAAATATGCATGAATGTAAATTTTCATTCTCAATGCAGTAATTTCGATAAACCTATTTGAGGTCTTATACTCCTCATTTTACATGAATGTGTAGACAATAGGCCTGAAGAGAAAGCTGTAGTTAAAATAAACACTCTACATAATTGAATGTGATGCCATTTATGATGTCTATAAAAGCCATTCCGAATTCAATTAATAATGAATACTGTCCCTAAATGTATTTTTATACAGCAGATTTATTTTTCTTGATCTGTATCAAAAGGGCAATGTCCTTCTACCCTGTAAATTTGGTGCTTACGACATGAACAGCGACGGTGTCATCAAAAGAGAAGAGTTTCTGGAGAGGACGGAAGGCTTCCCCAAAATGCCTCCACAACAGATATTTAACCGTTTAGACACGAATGGTAAGAATAAATTTCACATGCAGGAGACATTAATAATAATTTAAACCAGTAACATATCCATAAAATTGTGTACTTTTTTTCCTTCCTATTTGTGAATCTAAGACTTTATATGATCACTGAAGAGACATTATTTGTCGAAATGCGCATCCGGTGCATCAAAATTGGTACCGTATAAGTTTTTTATATTATGACCCCTGGGTCGAGGCCTCTGCTTGTGGACTGTTAGTCATCGAGGGTCTCTACAGCCCAGTAGCTAAGTACTTCGTTACTACTTGAAAATACGGATGTATATTTAATTGCTGTTATCAAATTTAGAAATTCATTTCAAAATTAAAGATTATCTCCCTCACGCATAGCTCTTATCCTTAGACGAATTTGACTCCACTTTTTTTGGCACACTGTTTTCCCCTATAATAGCTCTAAAACGTCATTGTTATTTCGGATTTCAAACATTTCGGTTGAGCATCACTGAAGAGACATTATTTGTCGAAATGCGCATCTGATGCATCAAAATTGGTACCGTATAATTTTTTTTAAAATATATATATACATACTGTGTACACGTCTGACAATGTTATTTGTATCAATGATGTCATTTTCTCGTGAATGTGTTGAAGTTGTAAACAATGCGCGTGTGAATAACGTAACGACTGGGAATTCCGACAGATATGAAAGTAGGATGTAAATCTGAGAAATACACTTCATTTTGTAAGATAAATGGGGATGGATATGAACTGCATGGCTTTACTCTGCCACACTTTTCATGAATATCTCATGGTTTAAGTCCTTAATGAATAATGCAAAGTACTTCATCTTCGGTATTTATCTGTTTTATTTTATTTAAATGGTTAGTTTAAAACCGCAAAGAAGTATTCAGCGTTTCCAGATAGTGAAGACATTGAACAATCTTTGCATGGTTTTAGTTTTAATTCAGTATTTCAACATTACATTTCATTAATCCTCTGAATACTTTAATGAATCATGCAATATCGGTTTTTGAGAAACAACCCGATTCGGAAAGAGAGAAATATTAACGTTTTAGGTTTAACGGGATCAAAATGGTTGCAAAGTGAGCAACATAACCACTAGGCTGCTTCAACCCGTTTATACCTCTGTATGTCCAGGGGTCTGTGTTTGCTTTACTCTTTCTTTTATATTACGGTATATTAAAGAAACTTGAAACAATCAAACAATTATAATTGTGATATGCCATTTAAACTGTTCAGATGAGCTAAATGTTTTATAAGTCATTAGCAATCAGAATTAAGAATTTGCTTATTAGTTGATTTACAACTTCTCAATTTTGTTTGATTATTTGTTGAATTTTAATGATCTGTCTGCGTATTCTCAGTACTTCGATCATTTTCCTTATTGACTGCTAGCTTCAATTGACTCATTGACTGCTGGTTTGTGGCTGCTAGCTTCAGCCTAGTACTTGATTGTAGGTGTATTGTATGCTAATACAATTCTATACCATGTTGGTTCTAATGACATATCATACAGATAGTTGACCTTGTTATTATTAAGAAGGTCTGCAAAACATAACTATACACCCAAGCAGATTACTAAGTAAATCTTTCTTTCTTCTTTTTCCTTTTTACATCAATTTCTACAGTTTTTAGACTCCTCATCTCATCAAAGGTAAATCAAGATAAAATTACAACTCTTGCAGATGTCTTTTAGGGTATTATCAGTTGTTTACTGTCAAGGATTCGGAATATCAATAAAGTAGGTAGTGATGTTTTTAACTATTTCAAAAATATATGTTAGAATATATGCTGTCTTCAATATACCCATTTTATCTTAAAGACAGAAAATAAGATATTTAGTTGATAATCTTTCAACTCTAGAGGTGTTGCAGTTACTTTGACAATGTTTTTGAGAGTTATGTTTCTAAAACAGGAAGACAATGATGTAATTATGGTAATTATGACAAACTATACCTCAGCATTGTGTTTTTGGACTCAACAATGACAATTCAACTTTGTTTACAGTGTTATTAAAAGACATGTGGGACTTTCAATCTGATAGTGTGATAATGTGGCGATTTTAACATGTAGAAAGCATACAAACATGGTACATTGTAGGTTACGTTTCCCCCCCATTTTAGAAAGTTTACTATTTAGTGTCAGACAAAGTTCTGTAGAGTCCAGTCATAGATCTGACCATTCAATGGAAACGTTAGGATGTGGATGCTTGAAAAGAGCTTGGGTAGTCCCATTGTATAAAGCAGGTGATGAGCACTTGGTGAACGATTACAGACCAGTTTCTATTTTACCAGTTGTCAGTAAGATTATTGAACGACATGTTTTTAATTCCTTTTATGAATATTTATCCACAAACAAATTAATTACAGATAGTCAATCTGGATTTGCAGGGTTTGACATTAACTTTTTTGAGCACTAGACCAATCGGGCTACTTCAAATGATTTTTGCTAGACCTGACCTTACATCCACTAGCCCTGACCAACTTTCCAGAAAAAAATCTGATGATTCTCCATATCTAGATACTTAATTTAAATGACAAACGTTATGTTTGAACTAAAATACATTTAATTGTCTCAAAAAAATCTTTAGTCTCGTCATTCAATTTGATGCTTTTACTTTCAAACATATTTTCAGTTTCTTTAAATTCTTACCGGCACAGAAATTCTTTAATCCATTTAGAATAAAATGAACTCAATATTTTTTTTAAAAGTTTTATTTCATAAGCCCTGCTTTGTTTCTTCCCAAAGTTTTCCTTTTTTCTCTTTCTTGGGACATCTTTTGCTTTCCTCGAGGACGAGAATTCGTATTTGAATATGGACATTCCCGCACATATGTAAACACCGAAAAATTGCTGTTTACGACGTAATTAATTAATTTGATAAACACTTTCTTATATTCAATTCAAATGAACTGGGTTTTTTTTAATGAAAATGAATTCAATAATTCTATTTAACCAAAACATAACTTTACACACATTAACATTGTGTAAATGTCGTAGAACATCACTTCCGACCGCGACTTATTAGAACTAAAAATATAGATTATGTCATCATGCGGTTCAAAATTGCTCGCAAACTCTTTACATTTTTTTTTAAAATCTCTTATAAAATATCTTATGATTTAAAGTAAAGTTTCTTAAATTTATTTTTTAAACACGACCAGTTGGAATAATAAATCGACATTTTACCCGACCGGACCTATCATTTAGTAGACTCGGTCGGTCGGACGTGCCTTAGTGTCAAACCCTGTAATTTACAGGGCCGTATATTACATGGAGGCGGAGGAGGCAGCTGCTTCCTCCAACTTTTGAGCCCAAAAAAAATTAAAAATTTAAAGTTCTTTAGAATTTATGTTGTTTCCAATAACTAAGAACATGATACCTCCCTTAAAAAGCATTCCAAATCTTTCTTTTAGAATGAGTTAGTCAAGTAACATCTTAGAAGGCCCTAGAATCAAGGATTTTGCACGAAACGTGTTCAGTGTGCACAAAATGTGCTCAGCGTCACCCAGACCCCCACCTAATTTCCTGCCTCCTCCAAATTGAAGGTTAATTTACGGCCCTGAAATTAGGCCAAGTCATTCATGTGAGACAGCGTTGAATGGTCTTACTGATAAATGGTTCAAAAACATGGACGATGGAAAGCTTATAGGGGTTCTGTTTATTGACTTGTGTAAGGCCTTTGATACAGTCAACCATGAAGTACTTTTGCATAAACTTTTGTCTTTTGGAATTTGTCACGATACTTTTAAATGGTTTCAAGCATATCTTACAAATCGTAAGCAATGTGTCCGTTGGAGAGGTGTGTTATCTAGAGAAAAAAGTATATCCTTAGGAGTTCCTCAGGGGTCAATTTTAGGACCATTATTTTTTATTTTGTACATTAACGATTTTCCAAAATGTCTTAAACACTCTTCCGGTACAATGTATGCAGACGACACTTCACAGGACGTGAGTGATAAATCTGTTGATGTAATTGAATCAAAATTACAAGAGGACCTTAAGTTGGGTGCAGAAAGTATGCTTAAATCTTCAAAAATCACAATGTATGCTTATTGGCGCGTCTCAAAGGTTACAGAAATGTCGAATGTTAAATATACATTTTAATGGTGTACAAATTGAATTTGTGAAGCAGGCTAAACTATTAGGTGTTTATATAGATAATATTTATCATGGGATGCACACGTGGAGTTTATTTCAAAGAAAATTGTAAGAAAACTTGCTGTACTTAAGAGAGTGAATTATTTTAAGCCACCAAATGCACTTATCAAGGTTTTTAATAGTATTGTTTTTCCACATTTTACTTACTGCTGTACTGTCTTGTGTAATGTACAAAATCAACTATATTTAGGGAAAAAAATTCTAGCTGCAAAAGTGGGCAGCAAGAACACTTTTAAATATTCGAGATATCAGAACCTCTACTGGCTTTTTATTTTCTTGTTTGAACTGGATGCCAATTAAGGATTATTTTATGTTTAGAAAGGTTGTCTTTCTGTTCAAAGTTTTAAATAATCAAATGCCAAATTACCTAAACGTGTTTAAATATACAAGACATGTGAGTTGCCGCCAAACCAGGTCGAATGATTATATGTCTAATTTATCATATTTACCAAGAGCTAAAACTGAAAATTTTAAATGTTCATACAGCTACTCTTCTGCATTCCTTTGGAACAAACTGTCTCAAAATGTTCGAAGCTCTGGTTCGGTTGGCATTTTTAAAGCTATGTATTTGATGGAATATTTTCATAGAAGTAGCACTTAAACATCGTGCTTTCCTCTTTTTGTTCAGGTGTGCCAAATGTAGTTATGATATGGCACTGTGTGTGTGTGTGTTATGCTATTTTTTCTTCTTTCCTTTTACGTCATGTATTCTTATTTAGGTAATAATTTTATCACTAATTAGGTGTGTCTTATTCTATATTTTCCCCCTTTTCCTTTTATATCGTATTCATGTTTAGATACTTATTTTAGATGTTAATTTTATGTTTGTGTATATATTTTAATGCAGGACCACAATGGAAACTAGCTATATGCTAATTTGTGTTATCCTGGATAAATAAAGGCTATTATTATTATTAATTGAAGAAGGATAAAGGGATTTGGAAATTTAAGACTTCCCTTCTATATGATAAAAAGTTTCAAACATCGATCAAATGCTAATAGATAATATGTAAAAGGAAGATAAAAAAAAAAAAAAGGCAAGCAAAAAACAGTATGCAATATCAGTTTACATTTTTAAAATAACTTTATAATCTTTTTAGAAATACAAATATTATATTTACAATTAATGATAATTTATTTTTGGGAAATTCTTCTCATGGAAATTAGAAATAAATGCACTTCACTTTTCATTCTTTCTTTTGAAAAAAAAAAAGATTAAAAACACCACAAACTTTACAGTAAAAATGAAAATGGTGGAATGTAAACATACTGCAAGATATGCACAAGCATTTGAAATAAAAATAGAAAGAACTGGAAAAATCAGGATACATACTCGGAAAATGGCTCGTACTTATATACATAATCTAAATCAAGACGGGTAGAAGGAGAAAACCTACATAGTACTTCTGAAGTTTAAAATCAAGGAATTTGTTAAATCAAACCAACCTATGAATAGAGAAGAAGAATGGTGATTTTAGTTTTGAATACATTCCTGCTTTTGTGATTCGGTCAATATATAGTTATACATAGGTTACATTAGGAATATGTTTTGGTTCCAGCTGACAAAGCTTGTAATAACATTGTCTTTGTCTGTAAGGCTCATTTTTACAACTGTATTTTAAACGAACTTGGCATTAATGCCACTTTTGGTAATCGTACTTATACTCCAACTGCCCTTTGAAAAGATGAAATTCTTCAAAACCATGCTTCAGTTTTAGACACATTTAATGTCCCAGTCAATGCGTCGGAATGATGCAAGGTGAAGATAACGAACAGTGATCAATCTCATAACTCCTACAAGCAATACAAAATAGATAGTTGGGCAAACACGGACCCCTGGACACACCAGAGGTGGGATCAGGTGCCTAGGAGGAGTAAGCATCCCCTGTTGGATATGAATTGCCGTACCTATAATGGATTCCTAACTTCATAAAACCCTTACAAACAAAGATACATGTACATTGCTGGATCCAGTAAGTGTCCTACCAAGCCTCTATCGTTGCTCCTCACGACAATATCAACAGCTGTGAAGGAGAAACTTCAAACACACTGTGCCACTACATCTGCCAGAAGTGATGTAAATCAAATGTGCATTCTAAACAATTCTAAAGAAATTTTAGTAAACTTGAAATAGCAAAGCTTTTTCTCAAATCAACAACATCAAAACGTATGACTTTTTAACACCTTACAAGACCATTCCTCACGATAACTTAAACACTAGATTTTTTGACATCATAGACAGTTGCAACTAAAATGGAAAACTGAAATATTCATATCTAATGATTAGTCATCCTAAAAATTCCTTTGTTAAACACCACTCTGATTCCACGTGTAACCGGTATTGGGGTGTAAAGATAATCCACAAGTTAAGGTCGTACATGTAGATTCGTTTAATAGTGGGAAACAATGAAACAACCCTATAACAACAATAAAAACACATAACGACAAATACAATACAAAGACAAAAGACACTCTCGAACATATGACATATGCAACGATACAAATATATATATTGGTCATCTTTTTATCGTCAAAGGAAATAACTCTTTGAACCATCAATTATAAGTAGTTGATATTACAAAAATGAATGCAGTAAATTACATTTGTACATACCAGTTTATGGAACTGGGCTACAGCTTCCAAAATAAAGGTGAATCTGCTTAAAACTCTTTTATGATGACCTATTGAATGCAAGGTGAAGATAACGAACAGTGATCAATCTCATAACTCCTATAAGCAATACAAATAGATAGTTGGGCAAACACGGACCCCTGGACACACTAGACTTGGGATCAGGTGCCTAGGAGGAGTAAGCATGCCCTGTTGACCGGTCACACCCGCCGTGACCCCTATATCCTGATCAGGTAAACGGAGTTATCCGCAGTCAAAATCAGTGTACCAAGAACGGCTTAACAATCGGTATGAAACACGTCAGACAGCATTTGACCCAATGATAGGTTGTATTGACGAACTAGATCGTTATAACGACCATAGAATTTGCGAAATGCTGACTTCAGTCGAGACTGTTAAAACCCCTGTACCATCAACTTGTTTGGCATTAGCTTACCTCGATTTAAAAACTGACTATACGCAGAACGAGCTCTTGCATATCGAATCAGTTGTGATATATAAACACCATATGCAGGTGATAATGGAATATTGCTACATAAATATGGGAAGTTGACGATGAAGAAGCTGAAATCATCCCTTTTGTCATACAGTTGAGTTGTCAGTTTGCCGTTAATGTCTACTTTCAATAAAATATCTAAGTATGAAGCAGAAGTGGACGACTCTGTGGTGTCCTTTATTTCGAGCTCACAGATCAAATCGACATATGAATGAAAGTTATTATTGTTAATAGACAAAACGTCATCGATTTATCGATTAGTTCAGAATTTATTTTAAAACATCTGAGTGAGAAGAAAAAATCTTGCTGTGGCCTTTTTATATATTTGGTATATCCAGGGATTCGTGTTTGCCCAACTCTTAATTTTGTATTCCTTATAGAATTTATGAGATTGATCATTGTTCGTTATCTTGTCCTTTTCATATAGATCATGATAAGTAAGGACTCTTTATTAATATGTAAATCAAGTATTTCAATCGTTGCATGAAATGTGGAGACAATGATATAATATCTTTAAATAACTTGATATCCTCCATGAAATCCTTACATGAAAGAGGAATATTTTGATCAGATGTGAGGATATCTCGAAACTTGGATTTTTGTCAGAGATGTTCGCATGCTCAAATAAAAAACTGAAACATATGTTTGAGATTGTTTCGAGAAAATCAAGGCTGAAAAAAAAATCAGTTACATCTCAATCGTTCCAGTAATATCTATTCTTCGTTAAGGCTTTGTAGTATACGTTAGGTACGGCGCATTTTCTCCAGTAAATATGCATTTGAGGAGCTCCTAATATTTACCAATTTATTTAGCAACACATGTTACAGTTGATCTATATCTTGTAGACGAGAGAACAAATTAAATTTCGAGATGGGGCAGCTAGATTCACTTTCTGATAACTGTATCTATTGCAACAATGAATCTTGTTTATGTAAAACATTTCTTCCTCTCGAGGGCTGGAGTTGCGTTTATGAATTCGTCTATTGTTACGCTGCCATTATCTGTAACAGAATTCATATTGCAATTGTAAAATTCAAGCGTAAATATGAATGTAGTTTAAGCTAGCATTTTTCATCAAGGTTTATATGACATTATGTCTGCGCCTGATTTTGTAAACCTTTTACAAGGTCGACTTAAAGGCCAATTTCAACCAAAGTTCTCATTAAGCATCCTCGGGTAATATGTAAATATTTCTCTAATGACAGGTGAAGATAACGAACAGTGATCAATCTCTTAACTCCCATAAGCAATACAAATAGATAGTTTGGCAAACACGGACCCCTGGACACAGCAGAGGTGGGATCAGGTGCCTAGGAGGAGTAAGCATCCCCTGTCGACCGGTCACACCCGCCGTGAGCCCTATATCCTGATCAGGTAAACGGATTTAGCAATAGTCAAAATCAGTGTGCCAAGAACGCCCTAACATCGGTATGAAACACGTCAGACAGCATTTGACCCAATGATAGGTAGTATTGACGAACTAGATCGTTATAACGACCATAGAATTTGTGAAATGCTGACTTCAATCGAAACTGTTGAAACTCCTGTACTATCAACTTGTTTGTCAGCAGCTTGCCTCGATTTAAAAACTGACCATACACAGAACAAGCTCTTACGTATCGAATCAGTTCAGAAATATAAACACCATATGAATGTGATAATGGAATATTGCTACATAAATATGGGAAGTTGACGATGGAAAAGCTGAAATGAAGTTTTAAATAAAAGATGTTGACGTAATGTCCGCTCTTGTTTTACTATATCATTTTCCCCATGTTAAATTTGATCTTTCAATCCTGTTTTCAGAAAAAACTAAGTCTACAATGTAGGTATTTGTATTTTATCAAACTCTCGCATCCACAACCATTACATCTATTCTATGATGTTTGTATTTAGTAAAATTATTGATGAAATATTCTCTGTTCTTCTATCGAAGATTATTAAGCATACGACTTCAAAGTGTGTATTACATTTTATAGGTTACTATCGAATCACTTACATATTCGAAACCAATACGATATTGGTTTCTTTTGCGACCCTTGAAGTAGAATATTCACCGAGTCTGAAGAAAGAAGTGGATATAGCTAAGTAAAAGAACCGTATTGCTCGAAAAAATGTCAATAATTATTGTATAATTGAATTATTTGAAAGGTCGAACTACCGTCTACAAAATGATTAATGTTCGGCCATCCATGTTTACAGATAGAGTGCACGACCTAGTCGACAGTGATTAAAGACGCAAGTTTTTATTGACGACCAGAATAAAGTAACAATCTGGGAATTCCCTATCAATTTTTGTTCCAATGTTCGATAATTCAAAAGTTATATTTACCTCTAAGGCACATGGTGGTGAAAAAAAAATGGTCTTTTTCTTTAGTTTGTTGCATGTTTGCGAGTAAGAAAACTCGGAATCGTGCAGTCATTCAATGAATAAATTGATATTTATCCCCATTCTTCAATTTGAAAATATTTTGATATTGTCTTATGATTATAGGTGACGGTAATATAATCTTCGCTGAATTCCGAAGGATGGCACCTGGCCTTCAGAAAAATAAGATATTTGCTCACTGCGACGTTGGCGGTTGGTTGGTATTTGCATTGGGAAATAAGAAATTAAAAAGGGATTGGTGAAGTCGATTTCATGAAACGATGACATATCAATACATGTATTGTAAAGTGGCTGTTTCTTTTCTTGTGTGATTGTGCAATTCTTCTTAATTAGTATTAATCTCTCTTTGTCATCTCTGAACTAATGTATTATCACGTAACAAAAGACCAAATATACAAGAGGCACTGACAATTTACCCATTACTATTTTAATGAAAGGAGAAACGTTTGTTTGTTTGTATATTGTTTAACTTCCCGCTCGAGAATTTTTCACTAAATTTAGGCCTATGTTCCTAGCTTACGGCCTTTGAGTGGGGAGAGATCGTTATCGTGTCACACCTGCTGTGACACAGGACCTCGGATTTTGCAGTCTCGTTCGCGGACTGTCCCAATTAGTCGCCTCTTACGACAAGCAAGGGGTAACGAGGACCTATTCTAATCCGAATACCTACGGGATCTGGGAAACGTAATTATGGTGGCTGATTTGTGCCATTTCAAAATTTGTCGTCTTTTTGTTATTTCAAGGTGAAAAGACGACAAAACGACAATTAGCGACCTTTCGCCTCGAAATAACGAAAAGACGACAAAATACAGGCGAGAACACGTCAAAGAAAACCTGCAAATTAGTGACTAATTTTATTGTCTTTTCGCTTGGCAAAAAGACGACAAAACGATAATTAGCAACTATCCCTCCTTCGAAATAATGCAAATACGACAAAACGAAAAGGTTGAGACGGAAGTGAGTATTCAAATAATATAAAGTGAAATATACATACACACATATATAATATAGATAGATAGATAGATATTCATATTTTTTTTTCTTGGTATCGGGGTAGAATAAATTCAAAAAATAAAATCCAGTACTCAAACTTTTATCTATAGCGCTTTCGACCTGTGGGCTCGTCAGTAGATTTTTAAACAATGTAAACAAGTACCATTATGACGTCATCCTCGTGACCTTATGTGGGCAACGTTAAACATAATGCAGTCATGATGGTGACGTCAGAACATTCTACAAGGCACTTTTAAAAATACAGAAATATTAACAGTTTAGGGTATAAGTCTTGAGTTTTTAGAGGCGCTTAAAACTTATATGAATACTAGATTTTATTTTTTGACTTTATATATATATATATATATATATATATATATATATATATATATATATATACCTCTAAATCCAATTCGCATCGTACAAAATCACAGCATATATCCCATGCAAACAAAACAATGACTAGAACTTCAATATATATCTACTGGCCTTCTAGTAAATACTTGAAAAATCATGCTTACCTCTCCGCCCAGGAAATACCATAAACAAATATACACATAAGAAAGAAAACTATTACGCAAAAGCTGTAGGTGAGGGAAAAAATCCAACAACAAAAAATTGGCGGAATTTAAGTTTTGCAAGCCAGTCGAAATTTAAAATTTTTAAAAACATAGATCGTGCGCTGGAACTATATAGCATAAACCTCAGATTTACATTAGAACACGTTAGACAACAAATCTCTAACAGATGTTAAACCCCCAATGGGTAAACCCCAATCTAATTAAAATCAGACTTCTTAGATCCGCGCCGTATACGCTGCGTAAGTAGATCTGACATAACCCGACTAGGGGTCATGTTCATGTGAACTTTATGTTAGCCAATCAGCATCACCTATGAAATCATCGGTGTTCAAAATTCAAGAAAAATTTCCTGCGATTGTTTGGTTTGAAAGAAAACATCGCAGCTAGACGTGACGTCACAATGCACCGTTTACGTCGACTGGCGTTATATTCCTCGCGAAAACTATTTAGCTGACGTCACAGCCTACTGCACTACGTTACGATATGCGGTGAAGTATGAAGCGCGAGCTCGAGGACTTACGTACTAAGGCTAGAAAACTATTCAAATCGTACCCATCCCTATTCATACATAAATCGCAATTCACAATTAATTTAATCTGGGTGTATTTCACATCGTACGTTTTGTTGTTTGTATGTACGGAATAGATTAGGCATTACTGCAAAAGTTTAAAATTCCTTATGTTAGAATATCAAATTTTATAGTGTGGAATAAACTTCGTGGGAGCGAGATTACTGCAACTTGTTTACGAATACGGAACTTTCGGGATGTGCCGGAACGACCGGTTATATTTTAAGTTTATCCACCACGGTCACGTGCAAGCTCCGGTCAGCTCAGTATATTCCGTTACGCACAACTCCAATATATTATTCGTAGGGGAAAGTAGTCCCGGAGAATTGACATTGCACGGAGTTTGGGTCACGTGATAATAACCAATTGTAAAGAAAGTTGACATAGGTACAAATGGTGTTTCGTTAGCAGAGCTAGGCGTAGTCCTACGATGACGATCCTAGTCAGGTACCTGGGCGTAAATTACATGGAATGGAAAAGGCGCATTTAGATGTGCATCATTGGATGCATGGAAGACGTGAAGTTTTACCGATATCCTCAAGATACTCCCTAGATTTATTTTCTTCGCCAACTCACATAATTTAATCAAATGCATTTTCCTATAAAATGTTTGTAGTGATTCCTCTCTTTCAAAGATAACATTTAAATGCAGGAATTGAAGTATTCCATTTTTGTTTACTTAGTTGTTATTGTAATCCGGAAGTGACATGGCCTACAAATTACGGTCAACGCGCGATAAAAGTCAGAGTGGATCCGTATCTCGAAAGTCCCGTATTGCTGGGAACCGCCTAAATAGCCATCATTGTCTGTATGACGCAATCTGACTGGCTGATAGTTCTCATGAATATTTCAAGCGAAAGGTCATGCGGACATGACCCTCTATGGGGTTATGTCAGATCCTATTGTAGCGATTGTGAGCGTATTAATTTTTAGGATCTGATTTTAATTAGATTGGGATAAAGCCATGTTTTACAATAAAATCACGAACAATAACACACCCATTTCACCAAGCAACGCATGCCCATTTCATTAAACAACGCATGTCCATTTCACTGAACATATCGTTAGGAAAATTTCGCTACCGTATTTCAATTCCCCAAGTTTTCATATAAATTTCAATGTATCATAATTATATAGCTTTTTTTGGTGAGCAGAAGTAACAACAACCATTGTAATTTTTATTTGATGGACCAAGTTGAAATTGACACATGCATGTACAATGTTCATAAAAATAACTGGTCTTTATCTCGTGTCACACCAAGCCAAACACATTGAACGCCTGGACCCCTGGGGCAACACCTCTCTGCTTTGTGACCTGTCAAAATTAAGAGATGAAATTATCCTAAAATCAAAAGACACTCATCTTTTTTAACCTTACGTTTACATTGTCTATACTCTGTAAAATATGTGCTTATCTAAGGTTATGCACTGCACTTGACTTACAGAATTATTTTGAGGTCTTCATAATTGCTGCTATGAAATCGAACATTTTTGATAACTTTACAGCTCTTCGAAAGGACGTTTGTTAAGCCACAATGTCATATAGTGGAAAAATACTGATAATCATAATAAAAAGAGCCTTTCTCCATTACCATACATTTAAAGATGTGGGACAAAATGTTCACCTTGACTCATCTATATAATATTAATACTTAGAAGTCATTAAAATACTTACTGAGGTTAGAGTTTGATTGTGTTAGAAGTATAGTAGTGTGACTTTCATAAGCCAAAGATTTACAAGATCTAAATCTTGACCCAAGTTTATGGTCATGAAGCCAGACATGTTCTGATTGAAAAAAGGAGTAATTTGTTTTCTTAAAGAATTGCATTTAAATGAAATTTGATTGACGTTTAATATTTCTTTAATTTAATTTTCTCCCCTGTTCCTAATTCAACAGCTTTGGTTTGTTTTCATTTTATACATTGTCATGATAAATAACTTTCGATGCATTGACTCGGGTGAAGAAATTTCATATCGCGCACCTGTTCCGCTTTGCTGCTTGTTTCCATCATGGCGTTCATAACACGTCTGTTTTTGTTGCTGATTACGCGCTCTTTGAATGACGTCACTGTGTGGTTGCATTCCCCGACTGCACAATCAATATCGCTGGGTATACATGCCTGATACTAAAAATAGGTTCACAAATTCATGTTTCAATCATATCAGTATCATACATGTATAAAAGTTAATTTTGTTTCAAGTACATGTACATCTAGATACGTCACGCTAAGTTCTACACACTAAATTCGGAAATACATGCATGTACAAGAAGATAATATGCATTGTGTCCGTTAAAAGATACTGCACTGTATTCACATCCACTGAATCTTTTCTCTTTTGAAAGGTGAAGATAACGAACAGTGATCAATCTCATAACTCCTATAAGCAATACAAAATCAGTGTGCCAAGAACGGTCTAACATTCGATATGAAACACGTCAGACAGCAACTGACCCAATTATTGGTTGTATTAACAGACTAGATCGTTGTAACGACCATAGAATTTTCGAAATGCTGACTTTAAACGAGACTGTTGAAACCCCTGTACCATCAACTTGTTTGTCAGTAGCTTGGCTCGATTTAAAACAAAGAAAGCATTTTATTGTTTAAATGATTACTGATTGCCTGGGCGGGGAAAAAGGGTAAACTTGATTGACGACCTTTATATGTTCCACAGAGAGTAAAGGGGTTTTGAGTCATGCGAGTACTAAACCAATGGTCAAAGAACACTCTACCAAGACGGACAGTGGATCACCTGATGTGTTTACCTGCTTGTAAATACCCGTGTTCATGCCTTGCTCAATCAGGTACACCGCAATATCCTCTTGTCCTTTGTCCACGCAGTCAAAGAGCACGTGACTATATCGGTTTAAGTTCCCATATTTCAGCACACCTTTGACCAGCTCTTTTATCTTCGGTAAGTCATTTATCTGCATCAAAAAAAGCATATAACTCCAAATGAACATATCAAATGGCCCTAATTTTGTTTGACATACATGTACATATGTATTTATAACTGATTTATACATTTAATTGATTTCGAACTAAGTCTATACTAAGAGATACAGGGTGCCCCAGACTCTCACTCAGGTTATGGATAATGTAAATAAAGACTATAAAGGAAATTCGAACTATGATCGTGACATTTTTTCAACTCCAAGATGTGGATTTTTAGTTTTCTGTAATCCATTTTGCTTAATATATACTAGCATCCTGTAAAAACTTAATTTCATAAACGTTTGAAAATTCACACCGACCGTATACTAAAAAGAAACTAGATTTAACTTTCATTTAAAACAGTATAGAATATCCATTATGCAACATCTCACGCAGAATGATATTAAGTTGGTTTATGTTTGCGAAATGGATGAATATATTGTTGATGACATCTGTTTTTCTGATGAAGCATTTGTTTACAACAATTGGATTGTAAGAGAGGGAAATGTGTGTTACTGGGATATAGAGAAAACAAATCTGCATCATGAGAAACCTTTAGATGGTGAATAACAGTTCGGTCTGCTTTTAGGTTCAACGGGGATTATCCAACCTTTCTTCTTTAATAATATGCAGGCAGTGAACAGCAGTCATTACCATGAAGTTCTCAAGAAAACAAATCTTCAAACTTTAATCAGATGAGGTATAATTCCAAAAGAAATCTGGTTTCAACACTAACCGAGTTGTAACCGATTGATAGACACTTCAGTTCTTGTCTAGTCCCCTCATTCTGGTGAACTGAACCCTCTAGTTTTCATTTTATGGGGATACCTTAAAGATCTAGTTTACAAACCAGAATTAGACTCTGTAGCAGAACTCAAAGTCTCAATTCGGAGAGAAGTGCCAAGGATTTCAGCTGTTTTCGAGAATCTACACATTGGCTTGATATTGTTGCTGCGCAAAGAAGACGTCATTTAGGGCATATTATTTGAATTTGTTGTGATTTTATGAATAACACTCATACTATGAAAATGCATTTGTATTGTTGTTTGAAAAAAAAATTTTAGCCAAAACTTAATCAAGAATTCGTTATCAAATATTCTGAGGCACCTTGTATCCGAAAATGAATTTAATTTCTTTTGAAATCAGTGCCAAATCTACACAAAATAATTGAAAGGGAACATAAATTCAGTGGAACAGGTTATTGCTCAAACTCGTGTCTTAACTTTCCTTTACATTCAGAATAAGCGACACAATCTTGGAGTACTTCTGCATGTTGTTTTAGATTTTAAAAGACTTAATATTTTGCAAAATAAACTAACATTGATGACGTGAAAAATTCGAGAGATTGTTAGATAACACGAGACTGCGCATGCGTATTGTGAAATTATATCTAAATAGTGAGCATAATTTTGATAATTGAATCACGGACAGATCACGCTAATGTGGGAAGAGTTTTAGGGTATCGATCATCCTGCACCTATCTATTTGTATACATGTATAAGCAAAAATGTAATAAAAGAAATAGAACTTACTTCCAATTTACATTTTCATAACCCAAACTGTTGCTTGCTTTAGATTATGTACTGATATATGGTGGTTATGAACATGATATATGGTGGTTGTGAACATGATATATGGTGGTTGTGAACATGATACCTTTAGGGCCTCCTTGAATGACCGATCAAAGTCCGTTTGGGCTAAGAACACATCCATTCTAAATTCCAAAATCTCCCTCTTCAGTGCTAAGAATGCCCGCTGCCCGATGGCTTCACACTGATAATCCGCGCTGGTTCGCTCTTGCTGAAACCAAACCAACAAGATGCAATGAATTTCTGTAGAATATTGATAAGGTAGATTCATAAAACAAAACCTGCTGTTTGTAGGCGATTTTTCAAGTCTCTTTTCTTTTTACATCAAGCAACCAAATACGCAAAAAAAAAAATTATTTGGATAAACAGATCGTTTTTCTGACTGCAATGAGATGTATCTGATCATGTCGATTGACTTATCATACCTATGGACACGAGGACCATTACAACGGTTTTCCGTTTCCATGTAATTGTGCATGCAAGTCTTACCACATCTTTGACTTCTAGTGATGCTCCCTTATCGACCATGTGATCTATGACGTCATCACCTTCTAAGAAGATTTCTGCATAGTGCAAAGGTGTTCGTCCTAACTAAAAAAAAAAAAAATCAAAAAAAGTTCAACATTTTCTTTTGATGATTCCAACCAGCATTCAGTAACACGTCATGTTACAAAACTTAAACAGATGGCGACACCCAAGGAAGCCCAAATATTTCACAAATGTTTAGGCCTTAAATCTAATTATTTTCTGACGATTAACAAACTGGTTCCACAACTTATGATAATGATTTTCATCATCCCGTATATAGACACGAACAGGTAATTTATATGGAAGGAAATCGAAACCCACGTGTTGGAGAGGGTGACAACATTGTCTTCTAACATACAACCACTGCCGACCCTGAGAATTGAACTCGTATCGCAACGGCGAGAAGCAAGTGCGTTAACCACCACACTACCCGGAAACTTGGCAACTGGGACGTCCTGGGTCCAACTTTGCCTATCCCGGGGCCTCCTCCAACCTAAAGCGTTTAACATAGGACTAACCAGGGCCTCCTCCAATCTAAAGCGTTTAACATAGGACTAATGTTGTAACAGTTCCTTCGTCAAGCGCTCAACATTAGAATCAAGTCACGGATCTGTCCGATATGATCGTCACTGTCACCGTAAATACTGTAGATTCCTTGATTCACGCGAGTACTTAAAACAGATATTCAAATGTTGGTTGACCATTTGAAATACTTTAGTTAAGCATTGTAAACAATAAAAATGGAAGATTTTCAACTTAAATCGTGTCCAAGCCCCGTTAATACCGCGAAATGACTAGTACACGTCAAATAGCGAGAACATGAATTCGCTAATGCTCTGTTGAACAAGAGTTTTTACATGCATTTTAGCAATAAAAAAAATAAAAGCGAGTAACTTCATTTTGCGAGTGACGCTTCTCGCGAAATTACGCGATGATAAATTACCCACGTATATATAGGAATTTACAGTAATCCTCATTGTTGCAGTCTTGAGCACCATGCCTAAATCTTGTGACGTCTCTATAGGAATGAAAAAGTAGTCAATAGGCCGTATCACAACATACAGTGAAACAGGCTGACATTGATCATCCAGATTCATCTGTAAAACATCTCAAAGGAATCCCGTCCTCAAGATCAATTCGCATGCAGTTCGTTATAGATAGCGAAAGAATTCCCATGCCCCCCTCTCTTTCATTAAGGGAAAATGTCTTCCTTCACAATTTGACATGCAGTATACACGTTACATCAGAGAAAGGAAGACGAATATGTCGACCAGAATAGTTCACCGGAGCATCTCGAGCTCAAGTTAGTTTATAATCTGAATTTCGATTGGGCAAAAAGTTATGCACAATGTATTTATACTTTCAATGTTTTTGCGTTTGATATATATGCGTTGAAGCTGCGAGCAATGCGCTTAGGAATCTCCATAAGAACAATACGTCTATTTTAACAGCTGGGGATTTTTACAGAAATTAATGTACAATGTGAATATAAAAACTAAATTTCACTTTTGAAGTTACGAAATCCAATGCTTCACGTCAGCATAGTAGCTTTTCATGAAGCGCTAACTTGAAAATCGGTCAATTGTGGGCAGTTGTTGCTCCGCCCCTAAGGCCCCAGGGTGTAACAGGCCTGAAATTTACAATTCATGTCGCGTGTGTCTCATTTGAAAAGAATCAGATGGATAGTTATGAAGAAGTTAAAAACGTTCAATTTTCAACGATCAACGGACGACGACAGACGTAGATTAATAGCGATAGGTCACCTGGGTAACCTAGAAATGAAATTTATTTCTTTTATGTTCTGTCTGAAAACGCAATTAATTCTCACCGAGTACAGAAATTGAAAAACCCCAAATATCACGCAAATGAACTAACAGCAAATTAAAACATAAAATACATTTATGATCAAATCCAAATATAGACTTCATAACCTACTTATGAGACTCTTATATAATCCATGTTTTCCGTTTTTCTTTAGCTGATGGGCTTCAAACAACGAATGTAATAAAAAAAAATACTTGTGTAACCGAAAATGATTAATGGATTTAATCTTCGTTTACAGCTTTTTTCCCCCTTCTTACGTTGTCTTGCATGTTTAGGAGTTGCGGGTAGTGAGTTGAAAGATATTCCACGATCGATTTAGATCCCTGCATTACGGCTATGTGTAGGACGTTCCGCCCACAGATGTCTTGGGCACAGTAATACTTCCTCCCTAATAATTTCATCAGTTGCTGTAGATCACATTCGTGTGTAGTGTGGAATAGTTTGGATATGTGTTCCTACAATGACGAATATTAATGCAGTACAACAATTAATAAAGATTAATTTAGCCAGTGAAAGCATATATGCTGGATTTTCCACAATTCATCTGTGCAATGGCAATATCATCTACCTTTCTGACTATTCAATAGAAATCCCATGCTCATAAGTTACTATAAAGTAACGAAATACCCCTTACCAACTAGTATATTATTTAGATTAGAAACTTGTATTTTGATAAAACATTATTTGATATTATGATTTTACAGCAAAAATTACTAGAAATAAACATACAATTGTAGCGAATTTCTTCAGGAAAGTATTTCAAAAAGGCCATTAAAATACCCTTAATTCAGAATACAAACTTTGAGACAAATTTGATACAGGTTTCCCAATTATTTTTCATTTATCTATTTCTTTGCATATTTTGTGAGTGAGTGGTAAATTGGAGACAGTGGGGTTACAGTGGTATGGTAGAGACACAGATAGTACCTGAACATCATTGAATTTGTTGAACGTCTCTCTCAGTTGAGTAGAATCACTATTCATAGCGATCCCAAGGGCCGTAACTCCGTCTTTATCCTTTGCTTTCATAACCCTGTCATATCCTAGTAGAATCAAATCTTCAACACGTGACATGTCACAATCCCGAACGAGGTTGATCACGTGATTGTCAAAGACTTTACAGTACCGGATTTTATTCTCTTTCTTGGCAAATTCATACGCCGTAAAACCATACTTGTCGCGCAATCCTATCCGAATGCCTTGACTAAGTAGGAAATCAACCATCACCTCTGAAGAATCTTGTGATATTGCCTCAAACAAAATTGTCCTCCCATTGAGATCTCTGACGTTGAAGTTCGAACCACGTAATATCCGGAAGGCAATTTCATCAGTTGGTTTGAATGGACCACCCAGGACCTGTGTATGTAAATAAAATAAAATAAAATTCCTACTAATCAATTTTCCTTTTAATGTACACTCTTCGTTGCATTATATAAACACATTTTCAACAACAAGACATGTTTGTGAAATAAGACCTGAATACTACACCCCCCCCCCCCCTTGCAATACTGCCTATAACGTTTAATCGCCATGTCATCCTCTATGCCATTGGAAAGGGTTCGTCTTAGGAATTACATCAACTAAATATCAAAGCCCTCTCAATTATAGTTAAAAATTTATAAGTAAAGTCAATTCAAGCACTTGATAAATTTAAGCAAATGAGGGTGAGGTTTCTGTTTCAAAATCATCTCGTATTTCCTTTTAAAGTCACTTTTTTCCAGAAATGTGCATTGAATTTTTTTTACGGAAAACTTTACATCTGAAATCATTTTTGTTGAGCTCATTTTTTTTTCTGGCACATTATATATTTTCCGACTACGATTTTATACCTACCATATATTTCTCCTATGTAACGTTTCCAAATAAAATTGAATAAACATATACGAAATTTTGTTTTTATCTTTTTTGCTTTTGTTGTTGCTCTGCATCTTGGGTATTTTTTATTTTTAGAATTCTTACTTTTCAATGCAGACAAAATTCGCAGTCTTGCTCATATACGCAAAAACATAAGACATGTGCATATTATTTGAAAATTAATGATATAGGCCTACCTTAATATTTATTGACTTACGATCATTATGAAATTATGGTTTGGACATAACCTTTTCATAGCTGTCTCCCACAAAAAATGCTTAGTCATTTTATGCATGTGTTTAAACAATACAAAACATTAATTAGGAAAACTTTATGAAAATGCCAATGGTGTCAACTTTCAACCTTGGTAACATTTTATCCACCAAAACGCATAGTCATTTTGTTTACGTTGTCTGTGTAATAAAACACAACTTTAGAATTATAATAATGAATGCTTAACAATTCAAATATACCGTTTGATTTGAAATCGGTTCAAATGTATTTCGGTAATATCAAAGTAATTAGAGATATTTTACACAAAGTGTTGGATATATTTTACATTGCCAGTGGGTTATTTTTTCTTTTCGTCTTTGATATCTTTACAAATTAGAACGCATTTCCTCACGAACATGATGCAGTTGTAAACAATGCGCATATGAATACAAAAATATTTGATAGATATGGTACATGTACGACTATTTCAACGATTGGGAATTCCGATAGAAAGAAAAAGTCAAATGTAAACATAAGAAATGATTTTCTGTTTTGAAATAACAGGAAGGAATGAACAGCATCGCTTCACGCAGATATGATAATGTACATCTACAGCTGTGTTGCATTAGATATGATAATGTACATCTACAGCTGTGTTGCATTAGATATGATAATGTACATCTACAGCTGTGTTGCATTAGATATGATAATGTACATCTACAGCTGTGTTGCATTAGATATGATAATGTACATCTATCGCTGTGTTGCATTGACTAAAACTTTTAATGAAACTTCCGTAAAGCTGAGAGCATGTATCAATATGAAGGTAAAAATATATCTAACAATGTGCACCGTGCTTTAGATCAAATAAATTTATCTTGAAAAGTTGCTATAACTCTGGTATTCATGACTCGGGTAAAGCATCACGATAATTCATATCTAGAAATGTTTCCAAAATCAAGATGTCGTTTATCCTTAACCCCTTTACATCGTACAACGTGTATTACACTGCTCTCTTTGTTTTTAAGCGTGTATATATATATATATATATATATATATATATATATATATATATATATAGAGGGTAGTTGGAAATTGTCTTTGTACTCAGTTTATGATATACATCGTACAACACTAGAACCAAATACACTACGGAATAGTGATGTTATATAATATACATGTATATATACCAGTAGTCGGGACACGAATACGCGGAAGCGAGGCAAGCTATTTAGCATCAATTCCTTATAGTCAACGGACCTTGTTCTTTAAAGCTACATACATTACTTACATGGAAAAAGAGGGGTTTGGGTTTTTCTTTGTCGGGTTCGGATGAGAACAGGACGCTAGTGTTCGCTCCTAGCTCCATCATTATATCCACCGTTTCTAGACACCTCGTCTCCCAGACAGCCACTAAAAGTGGGCGTGGCGCTACAGGGGTATTAGGGGCCTCAAATTGGTAACTGTAGTCTTTGGTATTGACATTTATATTGACAATAATCTCTGTAAACAGAACATCCTTATAAATTACATGCACAGTCAATGGGACTCACATACATGTATAAGTTCCTGGAAGGGTATGGGGGCTTTTATAAAATGGTACTTGCATATTTTAGAATTGGCATATACGTCTATATGAGTCATTGATTGGAAATAAAATTCATTTGCACTCATCTTCAGATAAATTGTGTTGAAACATTACAAAACATTCTTTTGTCTTAAAAAAATGATTTAAAAAACTACAACATACGGTCTTTTATCCACTGCCTGATTAGCTTGGCTTCGCACTCCAGTAAAGCAGGAATGAATTCGTTCGTATTTTCGTACTCCTCTATCAATTCTACCAGACTCCGTCCATAGGCCGTGTCCAGTAGGCGGGATTTAAGGTGTACCGTCCTGCAGTTCTTAACCACGGTTACACGGCACCAGAACTTTAGAAGACGTCTAATGAGTTCTCTGTCCGGATTATCCTCCTGTAAAGCGCGGTATAATCCTACAAATACGTGTAACAGTGTATAAAGCGCGGTATAATCCTACAAATACGTGTAACAGTGTATAAAGCGCGGTATAGTCCTTACAAATACGTGTAACAGTGTATAAAGAGCGGTATAATCCTACAAATACGTGTAACAGTGTATAAAGCGCGGTATAGTCCTTACAAATACGTGTAACAGTGTATAAAGCGCGGTATAATCCTACAAATACGTGTAACAGTGTATAAAGCGCGGAATAATCCTACAAATACGTGTAACAGTGTATAAAGCGCTGTATAATCCTACAAATACGTGTAATAGTGTATGAAGCGCGGTATAATCCTACAAATACGTGCAATAGAGTATAAAGCGCCGTATAATCCTACAAATACGTGTAATAGTGTTAATAACTACAAATATGTGTAACAGTGTATAAACCTACAAATACCTGTAACAGTGTATATACCTACAAATACGTGTAACAGTGTATAAACCAACAAATACATGTAACAGTGTATAAAGCGCCGTATAATCCTACAAATACGTGTAATAGTGTATAAAGCACGGTATAATCCTACAAATATGTGTAACAGAGTATAAAGCGCGGTATAATCCTACAAATACGTGTAACAGTGTATATACCTACACATACATATAACAGTGTATAAACCTACAAATACCTGTAACAGTGTATAAACCTACAAATACGTGTAACACTGTATAATCTTATAAAATATGTGTAACAGCGTATAGACCTACAAATACGTGTAACAGTGTATAATCCTAAGAATATGTGTAACACTGTATAATCCTACAAATACGTGTAACAGTTTATAAACCTACAAATACATGTAACACTGTATCAACTTAAAAATACGTGTAACAGTGTATAAACCTACAAATACGTGTAACAGTGTATAATCCTACAAATACGTGTAACAGTGTATAAAGCGCCGTATAGCCCTACAATACATCCAACAGTGTATCAAGCGCGGTATAAACCTACAAATACGTGTAACAGTGTATAAAGCGCGGTATAATCCTACAAATACGTGTAAAGTGTATAAAGCACGGTATAATCCTACATATACGTGTAACAGAGTATAAAGCGCAGTATAATCCTACAAATGTGTGTAATAGTGAATAAACCTACAAATACATGTAACTGTATAATCCTACAAACACGTGTAACAGTGTATAAAGCGCGGTATAATACTACAAATGTGTGTAATAGTGTGTAAACCTACAAATACGTGTAACAGTGTATAAAGCGCTGTATTAACCTAAAAATACGTGTAGCAGTGTATAAACCTACCAAATACGTGTAACAGTGTATAAAGCGCCGTATAATCCTACAAATACGTGTAACAGTGTATAAAGCGCTGTATAATCCTACAAATACGTGTAATAGTGTATGAAGCACGGTATAATCCTACAAATACGTGTAACAGTGTATATACCTACCAAATACGTGTAACAGTGTATAAAGCGCTGTATAAACCTATAAATACATGTACCAGTACATGTATAATGCGCGGTATAATCCTACAAATACGTGTAACAGTGTATAAAGCACCGTATAATCCTACAAATACATGTAACAGTGTATAAAGCACGGTTTAAACCTACAAATACGTGTAACAGTGTATAAAGCGCGGCATAATCCTACAAATACGTGTAACAGTGTATAAAGCGCCGTATAATCCTACAAATACGTGTAACAGTGTATAAAGCGCCGTATAATCCTACAAATACGTGTAACAGTGTATAAAGCGCCGTATAATCCTACAAATACGTGTAACAGTGTATAATGCGCGGTATAATCCTTACAAATACGTGTAACAGTGTATAAAGCGCCGTATAATCCTACAAATACGTGTAACAGTGTATAAAGCGCCGTATAATCCTACAAATACGTGTAACAGTGTATAAAGCGCCGTATAATCCTACAAATACGTGTAACAGTGTATAAAGCGCCGTATAATCCTACAAATACGTGTAACAGTGTATAAAGCGCCGTACAATCCTACAAATACGTGTAACAGTGTATAAAGCCCCGTATAATCCTACAAATACGTGTACAATGTATATAGCCCGGTATAATCCTACAAATACGTGTAACAGTGTATAAACCTACAAATATGTGTAACAGTGTATAAAGCCCCGTATAATCCTACAAATATGTGTACAATGTATATAGCCCGGTATAATCCTACAAATACGTGTAACAGTGTATAAAGTCCGGTATCATCGTATAAATACGTGTAACAGTGTATAAAGCGCGGTATAAACCTACCAAATACGTGTAACAGTGTATAAAGCACCGTATAATCCTACAAATACATGTAACAGTGTATAAAGCACGGTTTAAACCTACAAATACGTGTAACAGTGTATAAAGCGCGGTTTAAACCTATAAATACGTGTAACAGTGTATAATGCGCGGTATAGTCCTTACAAATACGTGTAACAGTGTATAAAGCGCCGTATAATCCTACAAATACGTGTAACAGTGTATAAAGCGCCGCATAATCCTACAAATACGTGTAACAGTGTATAAACCTACAAATACGTGTAACAGTGTATAAAGCGCCGTATAATCCTACAAATACGTGCAACAGTGTATAAAGCCCCGTATAATCCTACAAATATGTGTACAGTGTATATAGCCCGGTATAATCCTACAAATACGTGTAACAGTGTATAAACCTACAAATATGTGTAACAGTGTATAAAGTGTTGTATAATCCTACAAATACCTGTAATAGTGTATAAAGTCCGGTATCATCGTATAAATACGTGTAACAGTGTATAAAGCGCGGTATAAACCTACCAAATACGTGTAACAGTGTATAAAGTGTTGTATAATCCTACAAATACGTGTAATAGTGTATTAACCTACCAAATACATGTAACAGTGTATAAACCTACCAAATACGTGTAACAGTGTATACACCTACCAAATACGTGTAACAATGTATAAAGTGCGGTATAAACCTACGAATACATGTAACAGTTTATAAAGTGCGGTATAAACACCACTCTGATTCCATGCACAAGTACTATGAAGTAGAAATAAGAAATATGCTGGAGTTCCTCATTAACAATATTTTCGTAGTCTTTGGTGATCGAGTCTTCCAACAGTCTGTTGGAATTTCCATGGGCACAAATTGTGCTCCTTTAATAGCTGACCTGCATTTATACTCTTATGAAGTGTTTATTCAAAAGCTTCTACAAGAAAAGAACAAATCTCTTGCTGTGGCCTTCAACTCGACATTTAGATATATCGACGACGTTGTATCAATCATTTCGTTCATATGTCGATTCGATATATCCCTGTGAACTCGAGATAAAAGACACCACAGTAAAACCCGGTATGATGTATAATCGGGTATGATGTAAAATCCCTTTACATAATACTAGATATAATGAAAAGTGAAGATAACGATCTCATAACTCCTATAAGCAATACAAAATAGAGAGTTGGGCAACACGGACCCCTGGATATACCAGAGGTGGGATCAGTTGCCTAGAAGGAGTAAGAGTCCCCTGTCGACCGGTCACACCCACCGTGAGCCCTATATTTTGATCAGGTAAACAGAGTTATCCGTAGTCAAAATTAGTGCGCCAAGAACGGCCTAACGATCGGAATGAAATACGTCATACAGCATTTGACCCAATGATTGGTACATGTATTGGCAAACTAGATCATTCTAAAGACCACAGAGTTTGCGAAATGCTGACTTTAAATGAGACTGTTGAAACCGCTGTATCATGAACTTGTTTGTCAGTAGCCTGCTTCCATTTAAAATCTGATCATATGCAGAACAAATCCTTGCGTATCGAATCAGTTGAGAGATATAAACACCATAAACAAGTGATAAAGGAATATTGCTACATAAATATGGGGAAGCTAAAATAATCTCGTTTGTTATAAAGTTGAGTTGTTAGTTTGCCGTTAATATTCACTTTCAATAAGATATCTAGGTACGAAGCAGATGTGGACGGGTTTTACTTTATGATACCGGGTTTTTACATAATACCGGGTTTTACATTATACGGGGTTTTACATTTTACCAGGTTTTACATCATACCGGGTTTAACATCATACCGGGTTTTACATTATACGGGGTTTTACATTTTACCAGGTTTTACATCATACCGGGTTTAACATCATACCGGATTTAACATCATACCGGGTTTTACATTATACGAGGTTTTACATTTTACCAGGTTTTACATCATACCGGGTTTAACATCATACCGGGTTTTACGTTATACGGGGTTTTACATTTTACCAGGTTTTACATCATACCGGGTTTAACATCATACCGGGTTTAACATTATACCGGGTTTTTACATTATACCGGGTTTTTTCATTATACCGGGTTTTTACATTATACCGGGTTTTACATCATACCAGGTTTTACATCATACCAGGTTTAACATCATACCGGGTTTTTACATCATACCGGGTTTTATATTATACGGGGTTTTACATTTTACCAGGTTTTACATCATACCGGGTTTAACATCATACTGGGTTTTACATTATACGGGGTTTTACATTTTACCAGGTTTTACATCATACCGGGTTTAACATCATACCGGGTTTTACGTTATACGGGGTTTTACATTTTACTAGGTTTTACATCATACCGGGTTTAACATCATACCGGGTTTAACATTATACCGGGTTTTACATTATACCGGGTTTTTTTTACATTATACCGGGTTTTTACATCATACTGGGTTTTACATCCTAACGGGTTTTTACATCATACCGGGTTTTACATTATACCGGGTTTTACATTATACCAGGTTTTACATCATACCAGGTTTAACAAAGGAGAATGCCAGAAAATAGTAAAACTGACTATATACATGTAGGAGACACATTTCAAGTTCTATAAAATCTGTGAAATCCAGAACCTTCCAGGGACTTTACCACCTGCCCCGACCCCACCCCTTGCCTCATGAAGTTGCGAACGCCTACCTAACTTCAATTCCTGGATCCGCCCCTTGATATCGGGTTTTACATCATTCTAAAGTTTAATAGCCTGAGTCTGACTAAAATCCTTTTAATGCGTTACTTATTTAATTAAACCCAGTAAAACAGTAGTTAAATGCTGGTTGTAGTTAGACTAATTTAACATCATACCGGGTTTGAACATGTTGTAGTAATGTAGTGCCTCCTCCCAGCCCTCTGGTTTCTCCTCCAGTAAAACATCGCCAGGCGTCTGCTTCTTCTTGTTTTGAATTAATGGATCCGCCCCGCTCCTGTCAAAAACGGTATGTATACATTCAATCATGAATTATGCGTTGTTCATTGGTGTTGATTTCTGTCAATTAAGTCACAGAAGCGGTTGTGAAATACAAACGATATCATAATTAAAAATTAATGTTCAGATATAGACATTAATTTTTTTTTTTTTTAATTCAAAACGTTTAAAAGTCGCACAGCCATGTCACGGAAGTTAGATCCATGATATATGACATGACTTAGTAATTCGAAATACTGGCGAGAACAGGATGTGTGAACATAACTTTATAAAAATTAGTTTTCTAACTAATAAATAAATCAAGTAAATGTGATATGAATTTGTTACAAGAAATACAATTAGTTTTCTAACTAATAAGTAAATCAAGTAAATATGGTATAGATTTGTTACAAGTAATAAAATTAGTTTTCTAACTAATAAATAGATGAAGTAAATATGGTATAAATTTGTTATAAGTAATAGTATTCACTGAAAGAAAATGTTGACACGTCAACAAAAGTGAATGCATTTTCGGGAAATATAGCTTTATCAGATTAAAAATAACTATATTTTTTGCATGGGCAGATCTTATGAATACCCATTGATTTCATTACAATTTTAGTTTCCTTATCATCGAATCCATAATCCGTATATATATATATATATATATATATATATATATATATATAGTGATATTAAGATACTGACTTTTTTTGAAAAAGATTTTTTGTGATCTTACCGAATGACAGAGACCAACACACGATGAGTGTGCGGTTTCCGACAGATCTTGTGTAGAAATGTGTCCCCATTAACGTCTGCAATGTCCAAATCAACACCTTTACACGCCATCAAATATATAATACCAACCCCTCGGGCGCTGATAAAGTGGCGGATCTCCTCCGCTAGAAGGTGCATGAAACTCTCCCCCGTCTTCTCATCCCGTGCGTTTAAGTCCTTCCCACTGTATGCATAGTTATAACACGCATCAAACACCTCCTCCTCGTCATCTGATTCTTTAAGGAGTTTGTACAGTTTTCCTTCTCGTAGATTTGCCATTTCCGCCACGGCGCAGTACAAATGTACATAAAGTGCACACGGCTTTATCGACGGTTGTGCCGTAATAATCGGGCTTAATCCGAGAAGTGTTAGCGATTTATTTACCTTTTCTAAAACGTGAATGGATGTAGACACCGTATTTACATTTTGACGTCAAAGCCAGTCTTTAGTTGATACACACCTTGAATTAAAAATATATAGATATACATATATATAAAGGTATTTCGGTTAACTAGCTCTATGGCCAAAAACATATCTTTGTGTCCAAGGCACACGCATACATGCATAATTTAAAAAATGGGCACATAGTTTAAGGTAAAACAAAATTAAAGCGCCTGACTTATGTTTAATTAATCTCATACATAGTAATAGGAATAAAATTTTACTTAATTAATCATGAAATAATCAAATGATAATAAAAACACCACGGTATGTAAAATATCTTACCAGGATTTGGGTCACATTGTACAGAGATACACGAAATAATCTCACTGCTCGTGTATTCATGAAGAAATAGTTGCGTGCCGACAGTTTTCTTGTTTAAAAGCTTTAGGTGGGCTATTAATCATTAAATACTTTAATAAGGTTTGCAGTGAAAAAGTCCGTCTGCAGAGAAATTAATAGAACGTTGGTTTAAATCGACATTTCTAATATACAATTGAACAGAGATAGTAAGGAATCGATATATATCATATTTTACAAACCGGGGGCTTTAATGCTTACAAAATGTCTAAATAAAAATTCATTGGCATCAAGACACTCGCTCCTGGAAAGGTCAACAGATAGATTAACAGGCATGACACATGTACACGATACACACTACATATGATAGACACTACACAAGATCGACACTGCATGTGTTAAACACTACACAAGATAGACACTACACAAGATAAACATTACACAAGATAAACACTACACAAGATCGACACTGCATGTGTTGAACACTACACAAGATAAACACTACACATGATAAACATTACACATGACAAACACTACACATGATAAACACTGCATTTGATTAACACTACAAATGATAAACACTACACATGATAAACACTGCATTTTATAAACACTACACATGATAAACACTGCATTTTATAAACATTACACAGGATAAACACTACATGTGTTAAACACTACACATGATAAACACTACACATGATAAACAATACACATGATAAACAATACACATGATAGACACTGCATTTGATAAACATTACACATGATAAACACTACACACTATAAACACAACACATGATAAACACTGCATTTGATGAAAACTGCACATGATAAACACTACACATGATAAACATTGCATGTGATAATCACTACACATGATAAACACTACACATGATAAACACTACACATGATAAACACTACACATAATAAACACTACACATGATAAACACTACATAAGATAGACACTGCATGTGTTAAACACTACACATGAGAAAGACTGCATTTGATAAACACTACACATGATAAACACTACACATGATGAGCGGAACACATGATAAACACTACACATGATAAACACTGCATTTGATAAACTCTACACATGATAAACACTACACATGATAGACATTGCATGTGATAAACACTACACATGATAAACACTACACTTGATAAACACTACACAAGATAAACACTACGCATGATAAACACTACACAAGATAAACACTACACATGATAAACACTACACATGATAAACAATACACATGATAAACAATACACATGATAGACACTGCAATTGATAAACATTACACATGATAAACACTACACACTATAAACACAACACATAATAAACACTGCATTTGATGAAAACTGCACATGATAAACACTACACATGATAAACATTGCATGTGATAATCACTACACATGATAAACACTACACATAATAAACACTACACATGATAAACACTACACATAATAAACACTACACATGATAAACACTACATAAGATAGACACAGCATGTGTTAAACACTACACATGAGAAAAACTGCATTTGATAAACACTACACATGATAAACACTACACATGATAAGCGGAACACATGATAAACACTACACATGATAAACACTGCATTTGATAAACTCTACACATGATAAACACTACATAAGATAGACATTGCATGTGATAAACACTACACATGATAAACACTACACATGATAAACACTACACAAGATAAACACTACACTTGATAAACACTACACAAGATAAACACTACACAAGATAAACATTACACATGATAAACACTACATATAATAAACACTACACGTGATAAACACTACATATAATAAACACTACACGTGATAAACACTACACACGATAAACACTACACACGATAAACACTACACACGATAAACACTACATATGACGTATTCATAGTGTACAAAGTTATAAAGGTCAGTGAAATCAGAAAAAAACATTTTCAACAATGCGAACATCCTAGACAAAGTCATAGATGGCAGCGTTGTTGAATCATTTTTTAAAAAATTATTTTTCAACATTCTATAAATAGTTCATAGTATATCTTCATAATATACATGTAATATAGAATTACAGAAGTGTTTATTTTTTTTTCAGAGAGAGAGAGAAAGAAAGAAAGAAGGAGAGAGCTATGACAATATTTGGTTCCATCTGTTCCAAATGGCATCAAATTTTTCAGTATCACTATTTTTATAAGAAATGAATTTTTGTGTTTCATAGAATAACTTTTAAAATGATATTGCAAAACGCACACTCAAATTTTTCTCTGTACACCTTGCTGTATAAATATAATACTTTAACCAAAGGATGAGAATATTTTGTATAACCTTGTTTTTCTCAAGGATGCCTAATGGACTTTTGCGAGAAGGGCTAACTTTTACAATTTACGGCTGACTTTGACACAAGCTTAATATACGAAAACCTTTTAGTGACATATTTGTACATACATGAATAAGCGATGAACCGAGGCAATGTACAGAAATGTTAGTTGTCCAAAGAGTATCGAGTTGTTCCGGTTCCTTTCCATACTCGTACTATTTCTCACAGGCATTTGAGAAGCAGTAGATGATATTTGACGGTTGATTATAGCCGATAAATGGACTTTATTTCCAGTTCACCATGACGATGCGAGAGGTAGGACCTTGACATAGTTGCCTCTAAACAGTAGGGGTCTAATTATCATATTAAATCGAACTTTTCACCGAAATTTTCGAGCGATGCAGCTGGTAAAACAGAAAACCAAGATGGCGGCGTGATATATCTTGTGAATATTAATTATGTTTACAGGAAAACAATTTTTTAAATCATAGATATTTAATTAAAACGTCGAGTGTGTGTGCTATTTCTGTTACAGTAAAGTCTATGTGACCTAATATCCCCATATATTCCTCCTGCACCCCCGTTCCCATGGGGATCCGGGTTAGAATAGGTCCTCAGTACCCCTTGCTTGTCATAGAAGGCGATTAAATAGGGCGGTCCTTTGGATGAGACCGCAAAAACCGAGGCCTCATGTCGCAGCAGGTGTGGCACGAGAAATATCCGTCCCTGCTCAAAGGCCATAAGCGCCGAGCATAGGTCTAAATTTCGCAGGCCTTCACCGGCAATGGTGACGTTTTCTCTCGAGGGACGTTAAACAATATTCAATCAATCAATCAATCCTGCACCCCCGGAGCCTTAAGGGTGGAACAAAAATTGATCAATGTTAAAGCATCTTCCCTACAACCTCACATCTGTAATAAAGATCTAGGCCTCTACCGAAATTGTAAATTGAAAATGATCTCCGGGGTAAACGTACTGACTCCAGGGCGGGGCCAAACTTGGTATATTTAATGTTTATGTGTAAACCATTTTTTAATGTCTTTTAAAATGTTATTGATAGCATATATCTTCTTTAATGCTATGCCATGGGCCTCTTGTTAGTTAAATATTTTAGATGAAATAATTCCAGATCCATCTCCGCTAAGTTCTGTTTTTATATGTCAGTATTGAAAAAATGCATCGGGGACAGGGGCCAGACTGATGACTTTCATAAAGTACTAGGATTACTTTTCAATATTTACGTCCATGCAATATTCGTGTTTATCATAAATGAAGACCGAATACGTACTTCATATTGGATAGAATGAATATATCTAAAAATCAATCTGATTGTTTGGCACCACTTCGGCAAAGGCATCCGCCGCTCACGACGACAACCGCCGTCGTCCCGGGACGAAACTCCGTCCGTACATGGACACAAAGTCCCAGATATACTGTATCAGAAGCAGGCCTCCCACCAAATATCAGCCACTACCCTGCCACTATTTTGTAACGTGCAGTGGTTTGAACACGCTCGCCTTTGCTTTTGCGTGATCAAGAGAAATCACAAAAAAGCAGCTAGCTCAAGATCGAGGCAGTAGAAGTTCCCTGTATAAATGCCAACAAGTCGATATTACATATATTTAACGATATCGTGCTTCCATACCATACGCAGGTTTAAATGTCCAAGTCAGCTGTTGATTGTGAAAGTCCACTATGAAAGACTTTTCTGTAAAGACTAGTTGACAATTTGTTCTCTGTTCTAAGTAAACTTCAAAATCAGCTAGAAATAATTGAACGCAATTACGTTCCCATAGTATATGTTCTATTGTTTCCTCCTCATTGTGACAAAAGGTACACATTTTTTAGTTCACCTTTTTATTTTAAATAAAAATGAGTTTGTTGCTACAATTTTATTAAGTATTCTATATTGGAACCATTGAAGTTTACTATTTTTTGTTATTATGAAAGGTATTTTGTGGATTATTTTCCACTCAGTATTATCTATTTCTAAGAGCTCACCCCATCTTGTTTTGCCTGTTGTCACAGAGGAAGTTTTGTTGAGAAGTTCATAAAAGCATTTGGACTTTCTACATTTCAGTACATTGTATATGTTTGACATAATGAATGGATTTGCCAACTTTTTAAAACTTATGTTTTTGGAAGACTTTTTAATCCAAGTCTTTATTGCATGAATGATGCTTGCATATTCTAAGAAATTGATTTTCACATTCGGATAAATATCACAACAAGTTTCATATCTTAAAAAAACTACCGTCTTCTTCAATAATATCATTTATGTGTTTAATGTTACTGTCAAAGAGTTGTTTATTTAAAAAAGTGTTCCCACCAATATGAATCATATGATTATAAAATAGAGGTGTATCTGCAGTAGTTTTTGATTCTGTACGAGCATTTTGTAGTTCAATCCAGGATTTGAATACATCTATCCAAAAGTTGTTTTTCAAGGATTTCAAGAGTAATTTGACATATTCAATCCCACAAGAAATGAGCGTAGTTAGTTCAAAGCCAGGTATTAAGTTATGCATTCCCCTGTTTGTAGAAATAAGTTGTCGTATCCAGAATAGTTTCATTGATGCTATGAAAGATTTTAGATTAATCATCTTTAGACCTCCCTCTTCATATTTGTTAACAAGGACATCTTTTTTTACTCTATGAGTTGAACCATTCCATACAAATGAAAAGAACATCTTTTCTTATTCTTCACAATAAAACACAGTTGGGTTGGGGATAGACATAAAAATATGATTCAATAGGGGTAGAACTAATGTTTTAATGACTGTAATCTTGCCAATGAGGGTTAAGTGTCCCCCCCCCCCATTGATTTAGAATGGATTTGATTTTTACTAATTTTGGATCATAATTTAGCTTAAAGGCATTTTGTGCAATTCAACATCAAAAATAATTCCTAACAGGGTGAATTTAGTTGTTCCCAATTTGAGATTACTGTTGGGTAATAAAACGTCATTACTGTATTTTTTTTTTTTAGCCAATCCATACGATGTGAGTTTTAGAATAATTGATATATAAGCCTGACATTTCTGAAAACTTTTGTAATGTCCTTAGAGTTTCTAATAGACTCTGTTCACTTCCATCGAGAATAATTGAAGTGTCGTCAGCCAGTTCAGAATTTATTTTTTCAATGACTGCAATAGTAATGCCTTTAATATTTTTATTTTTTCTTATTTGTATTGCTAAAATTTCTGTACATATTAGAAATATAGAAGGTGATAAAGGGTCTCCTTGTCGGCACCCTCTCTGAATACCAAAGACTTCAAACAGATTGCCGCCTTGGTTAACTGTAGACGTTATATTTGTATAAAAAAGGCTAACCCATTTTCTAATAGAAGGACCAAAATTGAAGAAATCCAAAGTTTTTTGTATGAAATTCCACGATAAAGTATCAAAGACTTTCTCAAAGTCAATAAGTAGCAACAGGCCTGGGATATCATCTTCTTCAGTATAGTGCATAATATCATATATCAACCTTCTGTTGGATATTAAGCCTGTTTGATCTGGGTCAATTATCTTGTCCAAATGTTTTTTTAAATCTAGCTGCAATAGAACCAGAGGCAATTTTGTATACTGTATTCAACAAAGTTATAGGTCGCCAGTTTTTTAGATACTGCTTAGGTTTGTCACCCTTTGGTAACAATGTAATTACACCATGTTTTTGTGTGATGGATATAATATAATTTTTGTAACCATGGTTAATGGATCTAACAACATACACACCAATATATTTCCAGAAGACTTTCAAAAATTCAGCAGAAAACCCATCAGATCCTGGCGATTTGTTTGATTTGAATCATAATTTAGGAAATACAAATAATCTCTGAACTTCTCAGCTGAAAACTGCTACAAAGATGTCAGTACCGTGTCTGAAATCACAATCTTTTAATGTTTAGAGGTGTAGAAAGATGCCAGAGGACATATGATTATGTGTTGCTTATGCTCAAGCAATTTTCCCCGACAAACTATGTATTTGGCATTTATAATAATGTATTCTACACGCGAAAAAGTAAAAGTTGATAGCTATGAAGAAAACCGTCTATGATTTCCTGTGCTTGAGTCAAAGAAACTATCATTTTTCTCCTCATAAAGAGCATCGATTGTTTACAAAATTTTACTTTTTTATTTCAATTATTACTAAAGTTTTTGTCATTTGGCAAATTATTGGTGTCTTGTTTGATTTCATGTTCAAAAGAAGGGTTAAGTAACCTGGGAATCCGGAAAACGATATCATTTATTTTGAGATGACCACAAAAAGTCGTTTCCGAGCGCGTATTGTTGTGGGTGTTTCAATTGTTTTTCACATGTACGTACAGTATATATCTGTATTCAGAATTGTGTTGTCCATAAGGATATCATCTCATTTTTTATATATACATGTATATAAATAAATTAGTTATACTAATTCTTTCGTGCCATGGCTGTGTCAAACCTAAGACATTAAAATAGGTAGTGATTGCTCCTTTGTGAAACGCTCGGCATTTAAAGATGAGTATCATTGGTCTTTTGGATATGACCTTTGAAACGGCGACCGTGTCGCGGCAAGCGTTGTCACAATAAACAAAAACCTCACTGCTACGGCCCTGAACGCTAAGCAAGATCTAACGTTGTAGTACTTCGCCTAGAGCTGGTGACGTCTCAATGAGTGAAAAATTCTGACATGACGTAAAACAATCAATCAATCAACCTGCTGATTGTATCTTGTTTATCGTCCCACACAAGAATTTTTCACTCATATGGAGATGTCACCATTGCCAATGAAGGGCAGCAAACTTTATGCATATGCTCGGCGCTTACGGACATTGAGCAGGGAGGGGTTGTTAACGATCCACACCTGCTGTGACACGGGGACTGGGTTTTTGTGGTTTCATCTGAATGACTGTTCCATTTAGTCGCCTCATACGACAAGCAAGGGGCACTGAGAAACTAGTCTAACCCGAATCCCCACAGGACCTCACTCATAGAAGAATTGATTGATTGATTGATTGGGTATTGTTTAACGTCCTTCACAAAAATTTCTCACTCAATTGGAGACATAAGAATCGATAGATTAATTTATTTTTGTGGTAATAACACAACGAGCTGGGCCCCCGTGGTTTACATGAAAATGGTGACACGGAATGTAGTACTAAAACCCTTTTGAAATTTTTCTTCCCTTTGGAACAATTATAATTTACGTCTTATATCTTGTAATAAACATTGAAGTTCCATATTCAAATTTTATAAACAACGAAAACGCCAGATGGCATCACAAAAGACATTTGAATCATGCATCGTTGCAAATTGTTAATGTATTAGGAATGGTTGTATCCTACGTTATACTTTCATAGAATGGTTGTATCCAGCGTTATATTTTAATTATCATTAATAAACGGCTTAATCGTAAAGGGTTTTTTTCCTGAAGGTCATGGTATATATTTGTAATGATGTTGACTTTTCACTGGTGTAATTGAATTTTAGGACAGAGACCAATTTAAACGAAATTCTCTTAACTGTGTTGAAGTGTTTGAGCAAGTGGTAGGGGATCTGACCGAATGACACCACATACCAATCGAACCAGAATTCTTTGCGTCACCTGCTAGGCTATATAATTCTTATGAATTATCTGTATAAAGAAAACTATGGGCCACTTTTTAACCCCTCCTCACGGACATCTACACTCTAAATAGTAAATTGCCGTAAGGGTTGGTTGTACTCTGCGTGTTAAAAACACGATTGTATCCTGCGTAGGAATGGTTGTATCCAAATGACGTTTGGCCACGGTGAAGTTAACTCTACCAGTTCCTGGTATCCAGTGTGATTAATGTCAGTCGTCAGTCGTCATTTGGTCACCATTAATAATAAATCACAATTTAAAAGATAATAAAAAAATAACTTAGAAAGCCATATTTTCACACCTGTAAGGAACCCATCGGTCTGTCTGAAATGGAGATGTTTCAAGATCTATCGCATTGCATATACATGTGCAATATTTTACTGCACCTCCTCTGCTTACTCATTTAGATTGATACTATATAAACGTACCGTATGCCCTATTAAAGTTATATTTACGAAAACACCATTTTACCATTTCAATAAAACTTTTCATTGGAGGATAAGATATGAATTATAAGAAAGCAAGTTTGAAGTGGTAGTACGTGACGAAATGTGTTTATAACAAATTAAGACTTTGTAAATATTATGTACGTAAAAGAAACAGTAGGATGAAAATTAATTAGTAAATGTTATTAAGTTTTACGACTCTCTCTTTCTCTCTTAGATTGTAGTTCTTACTTGCAGCAGCAGCGCTTTTGATTTGTGTAACCGGTATATATCGATTAGAAGTTTCTGTCTTTGTTAGAATTGCAGTTGTGCATTTCCTGTAAAAAGAAGTTGACGAATTCTTGCCTAGGGCTTAAACACGCACGAAGTTTCCATCCGCTAAACGTTTTACGACATTTTGATTGCTGATCAGTCTTATAATTATCGCACTGATTAGTTCTGCAGGTGTCAACAACTAACTTAATGCTGCATTGCGTCTCTGATCGCTGGTGTTTATTTTATGCACGACCGTAACACAGTTGCTCTTTATGGTGATGAAGACCATCTACACCTTAACGGACTCGACGTTAAACCTGCAGGGAAATGGCGGCGTCCCATGTCAGGGGTTTATGGGCATTTGAGTGGACAAAGTCGGAACCATTACAAACATCTGGGTTTATTTGTATAAACACCAAAATTTCGACACGATACATCTTTAATTCTGTTTTGGAATACCGTGAGCAAGTCGTGGATATCATACGTTTAGTAATTTTGTCTCCGATGTCCTTTTCCAATTGTTAGAGAATTCAAACAAAGTACAGAGAAAGCATCGACTTAATATAAATCATGAGATTGCGTAGACGTTCCAATTGTGCTGTGAATAGCGGATTAATTGCAATTCCAACTAGAAGGTATTCCGCATTAACGGATTATCATTCAGCCGGGACTTCCGGTCTGGACCGCCGAGGCTCACTTCCGTCCTCGGTCTTACGTTTCACACCTCTCGTTCGTATCGAGAGGAAGGTTTCACAGTTCGAGTCCTCCCGTTGTGACGTGCGCTCGATGAAGTTCGACACTTCCATCGACAAAAATCACATAAAAAGACTCTTGTTTCTCGTGGGAATTTTATGTGTCTTTACTTTTTCAGCTATATCGTATTCTTTTTACAAAGTGTTGAAAAAGAAATACAGCAACTGAGTTTCGTGGTTTAGAGATGAAATGCATCATTTATCCCCCCTCAACATAATAATTGATCCAAAGAAATTATGCCTTGGGACCGTGTCAACGCTGATGTACCTGTTGATCGTCTGAAGTGACTACAATATACTCAAGTGTGTCACGGGCAGAATTTTTAAATATATATATCCAGTCTAAGCCTCCGATCAAAAGATGTTTGATTGCAGAATATTCAACGAAGTGACTAATTTTGTTTTATGTTATTGCGAAATCCAATATTGATATCATTTTTGGAAATCATGGTCAAATGAAAAATAGGAACTGTTTAGTGTACAGTGGTAGAAATGTAATCTCGGTTGAGATTCGGCTCGGCTGAATATTTGGACTGACGCCTTCACCGAATCTCGGACAAGTCATGTCTGGAAATTTACTTTCAGCTTCGGCCAGTTCTAGCAATTAATGTGCACTTAGGTGACACTGCTGTTCGCTTCAAATCAGTTAGTTGACTATTAAAGCAAATATGTATCATTATTAATGCTTTATTACTTACCGTCTAAGTATGTAAATTCCATGAAGACTTCTATGGCGCAATATTTTATCTCCCAAAAATGAAGAGTTCCTATAGTTTGTTTTTTTAAATTAGAGAAATGCAAGTTGGTATGTAGAGATACAATGTATCAGTAACTAGATAAAGCAAACTATAGGAACTCTTCAATTCCAGGAGATTAAATATTGTGCCATGGAAGTCTTCATTTGAACGGAAAATGTAGTGCCTATTTTCATTTTGGGATTTTTATACCTAGACGGTAAGCAATACAAAATTGATAGCGATACAGGGTTAGTTTGATAGTCAAATCACTGATTTGAAGCGAACAGCAGTGCCACCTAAGTGCACATTAATTGCTAGAACCGGCCGAAGCTGAAAGTAAATTTCCAGACATGAATTGTGAAGGACTGCTCCGAGATTCGGTGAAGGCATCTGTCCAAATATTCAGCCAATCCGAATCTCAACCGAGATTAGTAGAAATACTACACGGATATTTGAAAAATGGAAAATCTCTTTTAGATATAGATTATAAAACAATAATCTCATCTTTTGCACTGGCAGGGTTTCGGAATTGCATGCCCCTTTGGTTTTTTGGGGGGTTCTTTTTGGGAGGGGGTAATTTTTTTTAAATTCATTTATTTATCTAATTTGTTGTTGTTGTTGTTGAAAATATCATATTTTGCCAATTTTGGATCTTCAAATTCCGATTTCTTGAGTGAAAAGGGTAAACACTTGGGTCGTTACCCCCACCCCCACCCCCGTAAGAAAATTTTCTGGATCCGCCATTTCTTTGGATGAGGTCTATACAAGGATATGATACATCAAGCTGAAAAAATGAAACATATCGACTGAAAGCAAAGTGTGTTTCTGGAGCAGTTCGATACCGGCATACCATTGTGTTGTACACTGGTTCAAAGACTGCAATCGTTACATCTTTATTAATATCACTTAAAAACATTGCATGTACACACTTATAGCTTGCTTCTAAAACATCTACCGAGAATTCCAGTTTTAGTAACGTGCCGTATGATTAATATTCGTCATCAATATGCTAATTTTGAAATGAAATATGATAAAGATAACACATGGTTTGTACAATTGTGCAGTTTTATACTTAAATAACCATATGACCCAGTGGTAGTGAATCAAATATGATGGGAACTCTGTGCGTACGTTGTGTATACAATAATTTATTTACACCCAATTTACGATGCTTTATTTTGTAAATGTTCTTGCATCAATAAAAAGGTCGTTATTTCTGAAAACTTTAAATTTTCTGTATGATTCATAATTTGTGCAATGTCACGTGGGATTACTTTACAATTTTCCCTTGAACTGTTGGTGATATAGTAACTTATTTATAACACTCACACGAAGCTTGAAAGCAAACTGTAAAGGAGTTTATCGCTGAGTGTTTCTTTAATACCAGTGAAGACTGAAGGGTACGTAGTGCACGTGATTTAAAAGCACGTGGTACCACGACGCGCTGGGACCCGGATTATGTAGCTCACCGCAGGGGCTAAACCCGTTATAAAACTATATTTATGGTATCACAGAGTTTGGGCCTAAAACGGGCTTAGCCCCTGTGAATATGGCCGGGTCATATATATAGTGTTTGTCAGGTCCGTCTTCCGTCACACTGCGTTTAGCTTAGTTTCAAAGAAACTATTAAAGATGTTTTCATTAAACCTTATATGCTGATACGTATTGGTATAATCTATTCAACTGCATCAATATTTCTTACCTTGACATTTCCTTTGACTTTGACCTCACTTTTCCCTATTTGGTGGTTATTTCAGTTTCAAAGCAACAATTGGCAATATTTTCATAAAAACTCTTGTAAACACTGATAAATATTAGTTTTAGCTATTCAACTGTGGTATTATTTTTTTAACCTTGACCTTCCCTGTTACATTGACCTCACTATTTCCTATTTGGTGGTTAGCTCAGTTTCAAAGCAATTGATGAAGATATTTTTTGCCCCTTTCTGAATATGGCCAGGGAACATATTAGAGGAGTGGATTTACAAGTCTAATTTTAATTAGATTGTTGTTTGTCATGTCAGTTTATGATATCCATGTATATAAATTATAATCAGCATTTCGTGCAAGTATGATTTTTTTCTCTCTATTGATAACTAGGCAATATTTGACCAATGCAAATTTGCTATTCATCTTTATAGCAATTTCCTTAGAATTTTGGTAAAATTTGAATAAGTTTAAAGATAAAAACAAAAAATAATTTTGAAAAAGGTGACATTTTTTACACTTCACTTTGCCATAGAAATAATGCATTGGATTGATAAGGCAGAGTGTTTAAAAAGTTTTCCTTTTTATTTATGTGTGATATGACTTGTAAACAACTGAGATCTAATTTAGAGTAAATAACAATTGACAAGAGTGTTTTAAAGGTTCTGTTTATTTTGTATACATTTGTGATACATTTATGACTTGAACACAGTTCAGATTTACCTGTATAAAGGCTAGCACCACACCAGACAAAGTCCACTAAAGGTTTAATTGTTAAAGCAACACACCAGACTAAGTCCGCTAAAGGTTTAATTGTGAAAGCACTGCATTTTTCTTCTAATTCATTGACAAAGTGAATGGAAAAAGTGTGCAGCAACTTTTTTAAAAAAAAAGTTCAGTATTTTAAAGTGTTTCCACAAAATGAAAAAAAAATCAGCCTGGTTTTTTTTTTTATTGTGAATGGGGCGGAATATCGGAGATTTAGCTCACTTGAGTCAAAGGCTTTCCACATTTTCATCTTCTTCAGAACCATCTGACCAATTTCGACCAAACTTGGCACAAAGCATCCTTGGGTGAAGGGGATTCAAGTTTGTTCGGATGAGGGGCAATGCCTTCTCCAAGGGGAGACAATAGCGAAATAGTGAAAATGCACGGACAAATTTTAATAATCTTCTTCTCCAGAACCAGCGGGCCATTTCAATCAAACTTGGTACATATTATCCTTGGGTGAAGGAAATTCAGATTTGTTCAAATAAAGGGCTATATCGCCTTCAAAAGGGAAATAATGACAAAAATAGGGTGGGGTCATGTAAAAATCTTCTTCTCAAGAATCACTGGGCCAGAAAAGTTCAAATTTACATAGAAGCTTCCTGACATAGTGTAGATTCGTGTTTGTTAAATTCATGACCCCTGGGCCAGGTAGAGTGGGGCTACAACAGGGGATCAAAATTTTACATGCGAATATATATAGAGAATTTTTTTTAAATATGGGCCTATGTGATTCAGGTGAGCGATGTGGCCCATGGGCCTCTTGTTTTCATATTGCATTACAAATGTCACATTGGGCGGGGCATTCATATCCTATGGACATATTTCTAGTTTTTATTGAGTAAAGAGGATGTAAATCTGTTCATTTCAAAGACCATTGTGATTTCTCTTCCATGGGAAAGAATAAAGAAAGAAATCGTCTCAATAACCGATGGACTAGATATGCAATAGGATCTTCTGAATATATCGTGAAGATTTAATGCTAAGAGCATGGCTCGTGTGCCAAGGTGCACGAATCTTCGGTCGGGTCATACAGTTTGGAGAGATTGCATGAGTAAAGTATTTACACATCTTCCTCTAAATAATTCGTTAGATTAATATTAAAGTATTTCCATATAGATTCAACCAAGGCCCGTGGACATGCTGGGATAATACAGAGTTCGATTCGCTCCTTTATTTTCCATATTGCACCCAATATCAAATCAAGCTCTATGGAGGAAGAACTAAACTGACTTCCTGCTTGGGAAGAATTCTAAACGACACAATTTTCCCTATTGAGAAAATTTAAACCGGATCCGTTTTCCGGAGGGAAATAATGAAGAGGGATCTGTGCTGCAACCTAAGGGATTACTTTTCTTCCTTTTTGACTTTTCAACGCTAAGTCACATGGAACCCATTCCCTGATACAAAATGTGGAACCTATTTTTATATTATCTCTGGACACACCGGGAATACGAGGAGTTCTGGTGTTGTAGCATGGAATCCCCCCCCCCCCCCCCCGCAAAGACTTTCCCTCCGAAAAAACGGGCCCGGGGTAGACATTTCCCCCAGAAAGATGGGCCTGGCATAGAATTTCCCCAAAGGAAGAATTAACCCGGATCCAATTTCCCCCTAGGAAAACCCGTCCCAGTATAGAATCCCCCCCCCCCCTAAATGACAGTAGAGCGAGATTAATATAAGCCTTTTGGCTTGTTTCTCAATCTATTACATGTACAAGACATTGTTTGTAAACGTTATCATCGAATTATTTACGAATAAATATTGTTTAAACTAAAACTAAATGACAGTACCCCCCCCCCACCTCTTCTTACAGTTTAGCTATGTATCCGTTTCCAGTTCTATTACTAGAATTCTCTTGCTTATCTAGACCCAGGAATTTTTTTATTTTATTTTTTTATTATTATATTTATTTATTTATTTTGATTTTGAGCAGGGTCTCGTGTATCGTGAACAATCATCATCTTATGATTTTTTTTAAAAGGGAAATTATTCAAATCTTATAATGGTATATCAAAATTCATTCTTTATCGTTATCTACTAGTATCTAACATTTGAAAAAGTGAAGTTGGGGAAGAAGTTAATGGGTTTTTTTAATTTAAAATTTTGAATTCAAATAAACGAGAAAAATTAAATTACTTCAATTTTATTTGCACAGTTCGTCTATTTTACTTTTCAGATATTTTAATTGTATATCTTTTAGTCGACTTTTTATGAAAAATCCTAATTATGATAGTCAATATCAACATTGGTCAACATCGTTAAAGTCTTTTGGGAAGCATATTGTATTCTATATTTCAAAGTTTTCAGTGTGTTACCCAACTTCAACATCTAAAAAAAAAAAAAACAAAACAAAAAAAACAAAAAAAAACCTATTCGTTTATTTTATGAATATCGTAATATTAATGATAGTTCTATTTCATTAAACTATTATTATAATAATAACATATGAAATCCGGAAACAGGAGGGGGGGGATTTTTTATACCAGGCGGTTTTTCCTCCCAGGGGGAAACTCTATACTGACTTTGTACATAGGGGGAAATTACATGCTGGGTGCTTTTCCCCTATGGGGAAAAATCTATCCCGGGTCCGTTTTTTCGGGGGGGGGGGTGTCTATGCGGGGAGAAAGTCTACGTTACAACACCGGGTCAAAAGAGTATGGTCATAATGACTATGCATGCACAACAATTCTGATAATCAGAATGTTTGCGGCGCCCAACCATACAAAGTAGTAATATACAGTGTAATAGTAGATTTGTTGAATTCATATCCCACAGGTGTTTGTGGACAGGACTCTCCCTTCTCTGTTTTAGTGTTCAATGCCCCAATCCAAAATTAATGGTACCCCCCCCCTTTCAAAAATTCCTGGATCCGCCCCTGGTTTGTATATCTTTTTTCTTTTTTATCAGTGTCGGCTTGATGTAAATACTGATACTGATGACAGTCTTAGCAATGGAAAATATTTTTACAAAGTTTCGTAGTTTCCTAGGGTGGCGGTTTTATTCTAATTTACGAAAAAAGAATTACAAAAATATTTGTATGTGGAGAAAATTGTACAGGAGTCAAAATGATGGGTAAAACTACAATACGCTATTAATGTTGAAAATTTTAACCTATGATGTGTTGGGTTTGTTTACATGATACATGAAAATAAAGTATTTCTCAGGGGGGTGACGATACAGATTTATATATTTGGAAAACTTAAATGCTCGAAGAAAGGTTGTGGTGAGTGGTTCAAATCACGAATAGGCATTTCTCCAGATTTTAAAGAATATGATTTTATGGATAAAGCTTTAAATAATTTCATATCACTCGTTATAGATTATAACTACGATGTTCCGTTCTCTGGAAGACAGTCACGAGGCGTGGTTATGAATAGTTCAGGTAGGATTTTAAAAAAAAAATTATTTTGGTGACAGATCTAGAATTAGTACAATCTAATTAAAATCAGATCTTCTCTAACCGTTACACTGGAGAAGTATTTAATTGTTTTGTAGTACACACATATATATATAACGTGAGTATTCCCGTTACTATAAGGAGATCAAGAAAAAAAATATCGAAAGAAATCTATCGCTTCTTCTGTAAAAGAAAGGAAGCATGCCCCCTTGGACCAAATCTGTCAGATTTTCCCCCCCGATTAATTTTAAGAACTTTCTCCTTCGGATCAATACCCTCATTGTGCAGCTTATTGAACAATATTAGAGTGATAAAAACGTTCGAAAAGCAAAAATTCCTGGATCCGTCTTCCCTGCAATTTCAGACTGTAATAATTATACTCTTAATGGTAAGTTGTTTGTCTATTTTCTTTTACATCATTGCTGAACGAGAGATCGAGTAACAGGTAAAAAACAAAACAAAACACGGTGTTATGAGTGCGTACAATAATGTATTCATTACAGGCACGCAGAATTAAAGGGGAGGGATCATCTCGGCCGATTCCATCTAATGTTAGATGTAGGTACAGAAATCTACCGAAGTTTGCCGAATGGTCTGCCCCTTTAATGTTTAACAGATTTACATCTGCAAATAAAGATATTTATTAGGCGACCCCCCCCCCCCTATTTTTGATAGTAGAGTGAAGGAGTAGAATATAAGCTTAAAGTTATGAATAGGTTTGACCCCATGTTAATGTATTGTTCAGGACAAGTGGTTTAATTTTTAGAGAGGTTACATTTTGTACATAATATCTACTCCGGTTGCCCCCCCCCCCCCCCACTTTAAAAAACGATGCTATAGCCTATACGTGTCTATATTATTACCTGTTTTTAGAATCTAATTTCAAAAGTGACCCTCCCCTCCCCCTTTCAAGGTGGAGCTACGTCATTGTCAGGGCGGATCCAGGATCGAATAAAGTTAGGCGGCTTAACTTTATGAGACCAGGGCGAAGCTCCCGCATTATATAAATTATAGGGCTTGAAATATGTCTCCTATGTACCATACGTCCATAGTCAATTTAACTATTTTCTGACATTTTCCGTGAAATTAATAAAATGACACAACTCTTTTGGAATAAAAATATAAGTTCTCCCAATAAAAGTTACAATAAATCAAAAGTTTTTTGAGAGTGGAAAAAAAAGATCTTTTCTTGTTTACTATTTTTTTTTTTTTTTTTTTAACAAAAGACCCGTGATTTACCTTTTTGAAAATTTAGGGGGTCCACCCACGACCCCCTTTAAATCTACCTGCAATGATTGTATATGGACAAGATTTAGAGGGTTTAAAGGTTAAAATTTCAATAAAGCAATGTTAACTACGCAAGTGAAAATAATCAATAAAGAAAAACCAACGGAATATCACTTTGATATATAGATTGAAGTTTCGGATTTACTTTTTCCAACGACTCCGGTTTTGTAATTAATGATTTATACTGAGTTTCTGGTTTGCGATGGCGTCGTCCACTGCAAGGGCATTTCAAGTAAGCTCGTTTTTTTATCCAATTTATGATGACAAGTAATTGAAAAGAAGTACTTTCTATATATGATAGTGCTTGGATCAATATATCCATAACTATAGAGGAAAAGAAACCCCCAGTAACACGAGCCTTTCCACACGATCATGGTTATCACTAAGGATTTTTTTCAAGGCGAGTTCCGAATCCGTTGTTTATAAGCAGCTCAAGTTTCACGAAAATTTGACGACTCCGATGAAAATTTCATGAGTCCTTTGTATAAGATCTTCGCGAAGTAAAATGAGGTGTAATTTTCCTGCACCCTATTCAGAATGAGCGCAAGCTGATAATTTCCTCAGTCCGCTTTATCCTCAAACAATTGCAAACATGGACGTGCGTGTTGTTAACTCTAATTACTTACCCAATGCATAGGCCTAATCAAATATAATAATTTGTATTTGGCCATGGATTAACAACAATTTTTAGTAATTCTCCTTGTAGTCAGCAATTTAATACACTCTCATGTCTCCAAAACAACCCTACCTCAATATGACAACAAATTAACGTAGATCTATAGGACATGCTGGAGTGATAAATAGATTTTGTTGTTTACCGATCATCTGTAAATCATAAACTATTCTGATAAAAATGGCCATCAGAAGATGAATGTTTGATAAAACAGACTCCAATTTTTAAAACAAGATGTGTTTGTGAAACACAAATGCCCTCAATAATGGCCAATTCCGAAGATGGCCAAGGTCACAAGGGCAAATATCTTGGTACCAGTAGAAAGATCTTGTCAAAAGAAATGATCTTGTACAATATGAAAGCTCTAATATTTACCATTTAGAAGTTATGACCAATGTAAAAAAAAAATTAAAAGTAGGTCAAATGTCAAAGTCAAAAGTTTTAATACCAACGGAAAGGTCTTGTAACAAGGAATACTCATGTGAAATATCAAAGCTCTATCTCTTACTGTTCAAAAGTTATAAACAAGGTTAAAGTTTTCAAAAAGTAGGTCAAACTCCAAGGTCAAGGGGTCAAAAATGTTGGTACCCACGGAAAGGTCTTGTCACAAGGAATACTCATGTGAAATATCAAAGCTCTATCACTTATTGTTCAAAAGTTATTAGCAAGGTTAAAGTTTCAGACAGAATTACAGAATGACAGACAGAACAAAAACAATGTCAGTGAGTGAAAAGAAAATTAATTACAATTCTTCATTTTCAATTTGCATGTGTAATTTTAATATTTAATGAATTAGAAGGGTGTCCAAACTTTTTCGTCATTTGTTAATGTCAAACACTCTTTTTCAACAGACTGTGAAACCACATATTCCACTTATAAGGTTTCGTGGTGGAAATCTTACAAAAGGTAAAACATCTTTAAGTACCAATTTTCTTCAGATAATGTTCCAAAAAAATTTCAAGATGACCCTTGTATTAGTCAGAATGAAATCATTATCAATGTGTTTGTTATATATGTTCGATTACCATGTACACAATGTATTTAAAGCAGCCAACTCCACAGTACTGGCCTCGAGTAACCAGTCTACAACCGAGACTTCACCACCCACACCTAAAGTTACAAACATTGCAGCCCCAGGAGCTACCCTAGAATCCCACCAATTATCTAGAAAGTATGCCAGAATACCTTTATCAATAGAAGAAATGGAATATATACAGGTATCATCTAATTTTGAAAATATCGGCAAAACTTCTGAAAGCGTATCTATCTCTATGTTTTAAAAATTTCAAAACTGATGGACTAAAAGTAATCAAAATTAAAATTTTGTTTGAGTGTCCTCCTCCAATGGAGAAAATCACCCTGATAATGACCTATGTATTCTTATAATATGTCTATATCTCAAATTTCAATTCAAAATGTACATGTATAAACAGTATTGAGTGGAAACTGGATTTTTTAAAAAATTTTAAATGAAGTCCAAGGGAATTGTTTGGATCTTTCTAAGTTCACGAGGCTTACCTCTGCCAATTTTTGTCCTTACCCAAATACAAACTTCAGCTATGTATTCTTGTGACATATCTATATCCAGAATTTTAAATCCAAAATGTCTTAATTTGATTGTGATAATCAGCCAATCTGACTAAAGTACAGACCTATATTATTATTATTATATATATACAGATTGATAATGAGCAGAAACTATGATTTGTTTGGGAAAAAAATTAAAATCCAAGGAGCACAATTCTTTAAAAAAAAAAAAAAAAAAAAAAAAAAAAAAAAGTTATTCAGCAGGAGCCATTGTGTTGATCTATATACCAAATCTCAGTTTAATTTGTATGTCCCTAGCAGAGATAATAAACGGAAATTGAATTATGACAGAATGATGGAAAACAGGAACACTATATACTACAACTATTTCATGGTGGGGGAGTAAAAAAGATTTGCTAATCTAACAACCTGAAGTTTCAAGTTGATATAAAAGAGCAAACATGGATATTTCATAAGATTGAATCAGGAAAGTGCAAACATTTAAAAAGGGGGTCTTATACAGAAGTTCAGTAGATTTTACATTTTCTATGAGATTGTCTCTGAGAATCAATATTTTTCTTAAAGCAGTCTTATCTCTAGCACAAGAACTGAATAATTTGCACATAGAATATTTTTATAACTAGCTGGTTGAATGAGGATATCTACATATGTAAGCCTGCATTTTAAAATATAAAATTTGAATTTTTTTTTTTAGAGAGGTGGTCCAGATTGACAATGAAGAAAAGGAGCAATAGAACTGTTTTGAATTATTGTAATTATGTGTATAGTGTATTATGGCCATGTTAACAATAAAAAAAAAATCTTCAATTTGTTTGAGTTCTTTAACATAAATTTGATTTGTGGTGCATAGTTGAGGAAAACATGAAAATTACTCTCTGATATTAAGATTCCAATGAAGAGAATATGTAACAGATTTACATCTTTTCTTCTTTGATTTAATTCAATAAAATACTGCACATGTAGTACATTGCATTGTGAAGACTAAAACAATACTGTTCATTGACTTTACATCTGTCCCTCTTGTTACCTATCATCAAGTTGTTGCTTCCTATGAGAATTTTTTAAATCTTGTTTTCTCGTGAAACAGAGATGTCAATTTTACTCCCAGAAATATCAGGAAACACATTTACATACATGTAGTATCCCCAGAGTATTACACTTTAATCGGATGTCAGTTCCTTTGAATCTTTCACTTTGAGTTTCATTTTGATAGGTTTTCTAAGCTCTGCACCTTCTGAGCTCTCCCCTTCTGAAGAATTACAACTAGGCTTAAAGGACATGGGAGGAAAATCCTCAGGATCGGACTCAAATTCGAACTCGTCCTTTCGTTTCTGACTTATTTTTCTTTTCTTGCCATGTTTAGCTTCCCCTGGATCTTGGGGCAGACTCGAGTGATGCGAATACTTTGGCTCTGGTGAGTCTTTGTGAGCGTAGTGGGGCGAGTCTTTATGAGTGTGAGGGGAAGATTTGTACTCCTTTGATGAATGGGGAGAATTTTTGGCCTCCCTGTGAACATGAGGGGATAATTTGGGGGAATACTTTGGCTCTTTGTGGTGGGGGGACACTCGGGTCTGATAGTTGAGTGGAGATGACTTTTTAGATTCCTTAGACTGGGCCTCTATTTTCACATTGGGAAGTTTACCAGGGCGAGTTATGATTTTGAGTTTGATGCCCTTTTTATGTTCGCCACCTTTGGAGGTTCCAGGTAAGGAGTATGAGGGGTCATCTTCGTTGCTATCAGGTGACTCCACGGGATAATACTGAACCTGACTTTTAGTTCTTTTTCTTACAGGTCTGTAGGGTATAACTGCATCTTCACCAAAATCATCATCACTGTCGTCTTTCAGCATCTTCGATATTCTCTCTTCAGCAACTTTCTTGTTTCGCCTTGTTTCGTGTTTCAATTTCTCCATTTCTTCTCGCTCTCTTTCGATTTCAGCCAGTCGGATTTCTTCCAGTCTTTTTTTGCCAGCCTCCATTAGTCTCTGATGTTCCTCAAAGTGTTTCCTATCTCTTGCTCGTTTTTCCTCGTTTATCAAACGTTTAATGCGTTCTTTTTCTGCCTTCTCTTTATCCAACTGTTGCTGTAATTTGACCTGCTCCATGAATTCTTTCAAAAGCTCTTCACCACTTTTAAAACTGTCTGCATCAGACAGAGATATCAGCTTTTCTTTCAATTTTGGGGTAAACACTTTCTGTCTGATATGAAACTTTTCATTGAAGTCAGGAATATATTTTGTCATACTGTCACCAAAATATTCATACATTTCATTGTACAGTTTCGAAATGGTGCTTTGTGCATCGGATACAGAATTCCCATTTTGAAGGGTTGGTAAGTCTCCACTGTTTTGATTTAAGATGTCTGACAATTCCATATTTTCATATTTTTCTTGGAGCAAGTCTTCATATTGTTTTACATGTGTTTTCATCAAGGATTCCACACTTAACTGAAAAAACAAATAAAGTCAACATATTTGGACATATTCAATTTCTTTGTTGTAAAGACGTGGAAAACTGACAATACAATCTATAGAAGTTAAATATATGTACAGTGTAGTGTGATAAATGAGTCAACTTTTAATTTGTGATATATTTCTTTTTTAAAAAAATTGTTAAATGAAGTCATTTTTGCTCCAATAACATTGCAAAATTTCTAGGGATAAATTGTAATACAAATTTTTTAAAAGTTTTCTTACAAATGCAGATGTACAACTGAAACTCAAACTTTCAAATTTTGGCACTCCAATTCACTACATGTACTTTGTAAGAGTTGAAGGAAAACTGAGTTTGTTTTTCTTGTAGTTGTACAATATGTATGGCTGTCCAGAAATAAAAAGGACTAAAAACTGTAGATACACCCTGTACCTGTAAATTACATATTTAAATCTAACATTATAATTTCATTTCATGCTGTATGCCAAATCAACATTTAACTTTTAAAATCCCCCCACTTGGAAGCCTATATAAATGGTTTTCAGCTTTTTTAAATCAGTGACCTTGACCTTAGCCAACTGACCTTGTACAATTGGTTTTGTTTTTGTTGCCCAGAATTCTAAAAGTAGTAACACATTTTGCACAGTAAGAATCATTAAAAGAACACTACCCAAACACTAGAATCCCCACAAGTGTTACAATTTTTTTTTTTATTAAATTGCATTTTCACTTTTTGAATCCTAAAGCCCCACCCTAGAACCAAAATGCCTGAACAAGGGGCCATGGAATTCACAATCTGGCAGAAGGCTCCTTATTAGTCGTGACTATGCACACAGTTTGTTTCCTCAATGTCACAGAGTAAAAAAGAATATTTTTAAAACGTTAATTTTTTAAAAGATTTTTCAAAGAGGCCGAGATTCACAAAATTTTCACAATTTTTGTAACTGAAGAGCTTTCACTCCTAAAATGTAAACTTGAGAAGCAAAATTTTTCAAATATACTTCAAGTCTTGGCACCAACATCATTAGAAACATGTGCAGCTAGTACATGTACTTATATTAGTACTGTTCTTCCTTCGTGATTACCCACATGACAGACATCTTCCTCTCACCATGGAGAACACATTCCAGGTTTGATCATCTTGGTCTTATCAGTGCTCTTTTTATCCTTCTTACAAGGTTTGATGGAAGAATAGAGGCACAAAGAAACATTGCACCACACTATAATACAATCCATCTATGATAGTTGAATATGTGCATCAAGTTTTGTTAGTACATATATGTACTCTCTACCCTGTTTTGTGCCTACAAAATAACCCATGTACTTTTGACCTTGAAAAACAATAAGCTTCATCCTCGAATCATTTGGGAACATGTACAAGTCTGATAATTCTAGCCTGATAATCACGCAAGTTTAACCTTTTAAAAAATTGGCATCTTCCTCTAATCATTGGAGACATTGTACTTTGTTTGATGGTTCTTGTCCTATAATGTAAGGTGCTAAACGACAGATAGATGTGGAGACCGACAGGTACACTATACCATAATGCAATCCGTCTGGCATGATGGGCATATAAAAATTGGCCTTGGCTAGTAATATTTGAGAATTTAAAAATGTTTGTTGTTAACTCATGACAATGGACAAAAACAGATAACAACTATGCCACGATTGATGGCCAAATATTATGGGAATGCAAGGTTAAAACAAGAGATGTTTGTAAAACACATATGTCCCCCATGGTGCAAAATTGAAAAGGGTTATACACACACACATCATTTAATTGAGAGTAGTATCATCAATTCAAAATATTGAGCAGACAATATCTTCCTATGTCAAGAGTGGATTGACCATGTGACCTAAAACTCAATAGGGGTCATCAACTCCTGAAGATGTACCAGTGTACCAAGTTTGATGTCTGTCAAGCAAAGGGTTCTCAAGATATTGAACGGACAGTATATTCCTATGTCCAATTTGACCCTTGACTTTTGACCATCTGACCTTAAAATAATTAGTAGTCATCTTCTCCTGAAGATGTACCAGTGTACCAAGTTTGATGTCTATCAAGCAAAGGGTTCTCAAGATATTGAGCGGACAGTATATTCCTATGTACAGTTTAACCCTTGACCTTTGACCACGCGACCTCAAAATCAATAGGTGTCATCTTCTTTTGAAGATGTACCAGTGTACCAAGTTTCATGTCTGTCAAGCAAAGGGTTCTCAAGATATGGAGCAGACAGTATATTCCAATGTCCAGTTTGACCCTTGACCTTTGACCATGTGATCTGAAAATCAATAGGGGTCGTCTTCTCCTGAAGACGTACCAGTGTACCACATTTGATGTCTGTCAAGCAAAGGGTTCTCAAGATATTGAACGGACAGTATATTCCTATGTCCAGTTTGACCCTTGACCTTTAAACATGTGACCTCAAAATAAATAGGGGTAATTTTCTCTTGAAGATGTACCAGTGTACCAAGTTTGATGTCTGTCAAGTGAAGGGTTCTCAAAATATTGAACGGACAGTATATTCCTGTCTAGTGTGACCCTTGACCTTTGACCATGTGACCTCAAAATCAATAGTGGTCGTCTTCTCCTGAAGTCGTATCAGTGTACCAAGTTTGATGTCTGTCAAGAAAAGGGTTCTCAAGATACTGAGCAGACAGTATATTCCCATGTCAAGTTTGACCCTTGACCTTTGACCATGTGACCTTAAAATCAATAGGGGTCATCTTCTCTTGAAGATGTACCAGTGTATCAAGTTTGATGTCTGTCAAGCAAAGGGTTCTCGAGATATTTAACGGACAGTATATTCCTATGTCCAGTTTGACCTTTGACCATGTGACCTCAAAATCGATGGGGGTCATCTTCTTCTGAAGATGTACTGGCATACCAAGTTTGATGTCTGTCAAGCAAAGGGTTCTCTAGATATTGAATGGTCAGTATATTCCTATGCCCAGTTTGACCCTTGACCATATGACCTCAAAATCAATAGGGGTCATCTACTCCTTAGGATGTACCAGTGTGCCAAGTTTGATGTCTTTCAAGCAAAGGGTTCTCAAGATATTGAGCGGACATTATATTCCTATGTCGAGAGTAGATTGACCCTTGACCTTTGGACCTGAAAAACAATAGGGATCCTCTTCTACTCATAACTAACCCACATATGAAATATCATTATCATCAAGTGAATGGTTCTCAAGATATTGAGCGGACAACACATGGTCTACAGACCGACCGACAGACCGACAGGTGCAAAACAATATGCCCCCTCTTTTTCAAAGGGGGGCATAAAAAGTCAACAGACCAACCAACCAATATGCCCTGATCTTATGAAAATAAAGTGTTTTTGAAATGAGAGTGTTCACGTACCAGTAGAGCTCCATAGACCTTGAAAGCGTCAGCCTTGGTGAGAGCATTGGAGAAGGAATTGTCCTCAAGGACGGAGGTCAAATGAGGCCAATACACCGGTAACTGTGGAACGAGGACATCGTCTATCACCTAGAGAAAATAGAACATACATATATACATGTAAATAATACACAGATAACTGAGGAACGAGGACATCGTCTATCACCTAGAGAAAATAAAGCATACACATATAATACACAGATAACTGTGGAACGAGGACATCGTCTATCACCTAGAGAAAATACAGCATACACATATAATACACAGATAACTGAGGAACGAGGACATCGTCTATCACCTAGAGAAAATAAAGCATACATATATAATACACAGATAACTGAGGAACGAGGACATCGTCTATCACCTAGAGAAAATAAAGCATACATATATAATACACAGATAACTGAGGAACGAGGACATCGTCTATCACCTAAAGAAAATAAAGCATTCATATATAATACACAGATAACTGTAACTATACGAAAATGCTAATGCAGATCTTTAGGTGACATACAGACTGTTGTCCTGATGATTTTGATGTTTTATAATTAAAAGTGAGACACTGTGTTATTCTGTTCTAAATTATAGCTAAAGTATAAACACATACATTGTATGTATCCATGGCTTTTAAAGGAATGCTTCTGCAACATCTAGGAATACAATTATAAATGTTCAATCTGTGAATACAGATGTTGGGTCTCTTTTTCAAAGTCACAATGACCACGGCAAAGTATGCCGATTTTCACACTGTCAGATGGGGACTTGTTCCCAGTGGAGAGAATTACAGCTCAGAAATCTCACACTGTCAGACAGGGACTTGTTCCCAGTGGAGAATTACACCTCAGAAATCTCACACTGTCAGACAGGGACTTGTTCTCAGTGGAGAGAATTATAGCTCAGAAATCTCACACTGTCAGATGGGAACCTTGTTCTCAGTGGAGAGAATTACACCTCATAACAAAGTCATTGTACCCAATTTCAATGGACCTTGCTCTGACAAATCCCAACATTTCTTCTGAAAGCCTGGACATGGTAGTTCCAGTACATTAGTTCCAGTATATTCCCAACAGTCTAAGGGTCACTGCTCGGAACTTGGGATATAGATTTCCAAAAATGTATGTACATTGAAAGTTATTTCTTTGTCTAACCTGTGGTCCTAAGGCCTGTAGACCCACGGCAGCTCCATAGTGACAGCAGAAAGGCTTGGCGTGATCACACAACACTTCCTTCAGATTCCTAATTATCGTGTTCATCAGATGGTTTATTGGACTTGCCCATGTACTGTTAAAAACAAGTTATGTTTGTGAAATACTGATGCATCCTTACAGCAGTAAAGTAGTTCTGGTTCCCAACGAAGGGTCTTGTCACAAGGAATACTCAAGTGAAATATGAAAGCCCTAACACTAAGCATTCAAAAGTTATGGCCAGGGTTAAAGTTTTTGCAGACAAACAGACAGATCTACAATGATAGGCCCCCAAATCTCCCATTAAGAGGACATGAAAAATTAAGGTCACAGAGAACTTTTTTAAACATATTATACTAATACTGTGCAATAAAACACAAATTTTGCCTCGATACATTAATTTAATAGATAAATTGTAAGTATCTGGCAGTGTTCAATAATAAATTTCCTATATACCTGAAGTCAGAACACTATATATTGTAACATAATGGTGACAGACTAGCAATGATTAAAGCATACTGTACGATCTGGGCCAACACTCGCGCTGCATAATCTCGTAAAGTCCAGTGGTCATTTGATGGGTTTATTGAGGCTGCCAATGGCTCGAGCAGACAGTAACTGACTCCCTGAACCAAGTGATTCAACTACAAAAGAAAAGTTCATCAAAATTGGAATATGGTATAAAATTCATGGAATAGCTACAATTTCAGTTTTTGAAATCTCTGAGTAATTATAGGTGAAAAACTTTTATCAATACCATAAAAAATGCAGTCTTCATTTTAGCATATTGTTTTGCATACTATTTTGACCCCCCCCCCCCTTCCCCTTATCACTGCTTGTTTTACACAATGGCTTGATCCACATCCTTGATGTCTAATTGTCTATAATCCACATCTTCTCGGATTAATTTTTGATCCAACTAAGTCTCTTTTGCTCCTTCTTAAATTCTCATCAGTAAATATTACACATTACATGTATGAAGTATTACAATATTTGAATTGATTAGTAATGCAGCATATTTTCATAAATCTTAATATCCAACTCTAAAACAGGTATACAGAAAAACAAACATATAAGTCACACTGCAAAATCAACACACATACACACACCCAAAACTAAACAGGAATACACGTACATCATTTCCTATATCTATTTCTGACTTACATAAGGCTGAGGTTCCACATATATCTATTTCTGACTTACATACATGTAAGGTTGATGTTCCACATACAACTTGAACTATTTCTGACTTACATAAGGTTGAGGTTCTATGTACATCTATATCTGACTTACATAAGACTGAGGTTCCACATACATTTATTTCTGACTTACATAAGACTGAGGTTCCACATACATTTATTTCTGACTTACATACGGTTGAGGTTCCACGTATAAATTGGAGTTGCTGATCACAGCACTGACTGTGTACAGAAGTCTCGTCATCTGAGAAACATTGTGGCTGATGGTCTTCACCTGAGCACAAGAAGCACAATGAAATTATAACTGTGCACACATAATGTGGTTTTCACAACATGGTTCTTTAACATTCTGTTGAGGTATCTGGCCTTAATTAACCACTACACTTTCAATGTTAGGCATTGAATGGCTGGATTGGGCACTCCAAAGAGTTTATAAAATATTGATTACCTGGTAATAATTTTTATACAATTTGAGTAAATTTAGTGTCAAATGTCATTCTGGTTCGATTTTATTCATCAGGGTTATCTATAAATACACAGCTGACATTCATTTTACAGCTGTGTTTATCTCAACTGTGAATGATGCAAAACAAGCACCAACTCATATATTTTCATTCTATAATCATAATCTTTAATATCTAATAACCTTTAACATATTACAGTATACAGATATGCAATTAGATTCTTGTACATATACCAGTATATCATTTTATGGTTTTGGGGGAATTTTCTTTCTCACATTATCACCAGTGTGAGATCGACTTTACCCATGCGAGACAGCCATATGAGAAATTTCTGTCTCACACTGCTGCAACGTCATTTGATTGTGACGTCATATATTTTCTATGATTTACGTTACACGGTGAAGATTTACGTTACACAGTGAAGTAAAAATATTTTGTATTGTTTTCTTTAAATTTTATTTTGATACAGCTTCCTTATGGACAACCTTGGGTTTTAAACCATTTTCAGGTATGCTCTTTCTGGCTATCTAATTAGTTTTTTGAATTGAAGTTCAAATGAGGATTTTGATAATTTTGGATTTCCTCGAAGCTCTTGAATTTATGCACTAAACTGTGAGTAAAAGGTGAGAAAAGTAATCCTTCATTATTTACTCGTATGGGATAGGGAAATTCCACCTCTGGAACAAGATTTGCTGTCTAGGACTCGGCAAAGCCTTGTCCTAGACTGCGAATATTGTCTCCTCGGTGGAATTTCCCTATCCCACACTCGTACTAATGAAAGATTCTATTGGTCTCCCAACATAGATAGAGCATAAAATTTCTCCTACTTCATTCTCGAAATGCAATGATATATACCCCACTGGATATAAAGTTGACAAAGCAGGGGAGAAATGAGGTGATGTTTGGATTGGTGCGGAGGTCTTGAAGGGTCGTCTGAAATATATATATTTATCATTGTTAAAATTCAGTGTTACAATTCTCTAAAACAGGACATGTAAAAATTCTACAAATCAATATATGCAATTTGTGCTGGTGATTTAACAATGTGCAGTTTGTGCTCATGATTAAATAATGTGCAATTTGTGCTTATGATAAAACAATGTGCAGTTTGTGTTTAATGATAAAACAATGTGCAGTTTGTGTTGAATGATAAAACAATGTGCAGTTTGTGTTTAATGATAAAACAATGTGCAGTTTGTGTTGAATGATAAAACAATGTGCAGTTTGTGTTTAATGATAAAACAATGTGCAGTTTGTGCTCATGATTAAACAATGTGCAATTTGTGCTTCATGATTAATCAATGTACTGTACAATTATTAGCATGGTACAAGGTATTTAAACTTATCAATAAATAAAGATAACCTTGTGCAGTTTGAAATTTGAATTAACATTTTCTGTAGAAATTAAATATTGTCCCAGTGTATAGATATAACATTTTTATTGTGAGTTTCGTTGTTCAGTTCTTAGTCAACACAAAAAAATTAAAACCCAAAAACAATTAACACGATACCCCCCCAATATTAACCACACCTCCCCAAAAAACAACACCCCCACTCCTTACCTTCATGAAGTTCACATCATTGCCAAGCACTGCTTTAGAGATGTTCTCATAATATTTCAGAAAGACGTCATTGTTTTCCTGCTTAAGAGGTTTTCCTAAATTGACAACCAATCAGAATTATAAAATTTCAGTGGTATGGATTTTCACGATTCTTTCTTAATTACTATTATTGGTGGGGTGTGTGTCTTATGATGTTTAACTTTGTGATAGGGACTAGTCATTAAAGTTAAAGATATTTCAAATGCATACGTATAATCTAATGAACTGACCTTGGGACTGACCTTGGGATTGTGATGCCGACTTCGTGATCCCTTCCACCGCCAGCCACTGAGCTGCAAGTTTAAAAGGCAATAGAAAAAAAAAAACACTCTGGTGCATCAAGTCAGTTCAGTGCATGCAATAGAAAATATCTGAATAAATTTATTCTTAATAAAAGGAGAAAACAATGTGACTACTTTGCATAACCTGACAAGACCTGTGAAGTAACTAAACGGACACATCCTTACACAAACCATTATCTTCTCCTGATTCACTGTCCTGGACTCATCTGCACAAATCTAATTTGTGGACCTGGGTCTGGGATATTTATTGAAGCGATTAATTACTGATTTACAACCTGAGCAGATATGTTTGCACTGTTTTTTTTTGTTTTTTTTAGGAAAATGAATTGAAGTTATTTCAATGTCACATTATATTTTATGATATTCCTTTACATGTAATAAATGTCTTTCCTGGTTACATGACATGCAGTGACTGTGTTCAATTACATTCTGTGGGTATACCTTTAATAGATATCTTGTCTTGTTCACACCATGTGCAGTGTTCAATATTACATTCTGTGGGTATACCTTTAATAGATGTCTCTCTTGTTCACACAATGTGCAGTGTTCAATTACATTTAGTGGATATACCTTTAACAAATGTCTCTCTTTGTTCACACCATGTGCAGTGTTCAATATTACATTCTGTGGGTATACCTTAATAATAGATGTCTCTCTTGTTCACACAATGTGCAGTGTTCAATTACATTTAGTGGATATACCTTTAATAGATGTCTCTCCTTGTTCACATGATGTGCAGTGTTCAATATTACATTTAGAGGGTACACTTTTAATAGATGTCTCTCCTTGTTCACACCATGTGCAGTGTTCAATATTACATTTAGTGGGTATACCTTTAATAGATGTCTCTCCTTGTTCACATGATGTGCAGTGTTCAATATTACATTTAGAGGGTACACTTTTAATAGATGTCTCTCCTTGTTCACACCATGTGCAGTGTTCAATATTACATTTAGTGGGTATACCTTTAATAGATGTCTCTCCTTGTTCACATGGTGTGCAGTCATCCAGACCTACTTCACAAAGGTCCATCTCCTCATCATCTGTGAAGAAAATCTCTCCTTCCTTTGTTTGTCTAAAACTTGTCCCATCCTGGCATCGATGTCCACTAATAGGCTAAAAAAATATTTCAAAATTAAAGAAAAATTTCTGTGGACAAAATTGTGTAGGAAAGAATTTTGTGAATTATATAATTTTTACAGAAGTGCATGTACTTATATGAACTATTTCTGAAATTCATATTCAGAATTATGTACCTGAACATGTTGTATGAACTATTTCTGACATTTATATGATGTACCGGAACATGTTGTATGAACTATTTCTGACATTCATCAGATGTACCTGAACATGTTGTATGAACTATTTCTGACATTCATGCGCATCTGGTGCATCAAAATTGGTACTGTATAAGTTTTACATTCATCAGATGTAACTGAACATGTTGTATGAACTATTTCTGACATTCATCAGATGTAACTGAACATGTTGTATGAACTATTTCTAACATTCATCAGATGTACCAGAACATGTTGTATGAACTATTTCTGACATTCATCAGATGTAACTGAACATCTTGTATGAACTATTTCTGACATTCATCAGATGTAACTGAACATGTTGTATGAACTATTTCTAACATTCATCAGATGTACCAGAACATGTTGTATGAACTATTTCTGACATTCATCAGATGTAACTGAACATGTTGTATGAACTATTTCTAACATTCATCAGATGTAACTGAACATGTTGTATGAACTATTTCTGACATTCATCAGATGTACCAGAACATGTTGTATGAACTATTTCTAACATTCATCAGATGTAACTGAACATGTATGAACTATTTCTAACATTTATATGATGTACCTGAACATGTTGTATGAACTATTTCTAACATTTATATGATGTACCTGAACATGTTGTATGAACTATTTCTAACATTTATATGATGTACCTGAACATTGCTGTTTGTCAGTGCTTGATTGAAATCTTCTGTAGTTAGTCGTTTTCTCTTTCCATGCTTCATGTACTGGATGGAATTCTGAAATTCAAAACTCACGTCAATCTCGATCATGAAAAATGTACAATTCAGTACTTATGAATTATACGGTTACACCATCAAAGTTCCAATTGCAAAAATATTGCTTCTTTGAACAGACTTGCCCTTGAAATTCCAATCTTTTTTCCAATGACATAACACTGTGATCTTTTACACAATTTAGACGGTACTCGCCATTTTGAATTCCCACTCACACCACCAGAGATTAATAGAACTGTGTTGGAATTGAATTCCTGTGCATTTAATTGCAATGCTGTCTATTCCGAAAATTCCAGATGCCTATCAACCACATCCCAAGACTCATGTCAACCTCACAATAACAGCCATCAAATCCAAGACTTGATTGTGTCAACCTCACAAGAAAAATCCTTCAAATCCAAGACTTGTGTCAACCTCACAAGAACAATTATCAAATCCAAGACTTGTGTCAACCTCACAAGAACAATCATCAAATTCAAGACTCGTGTCAACCTCACAAGAACAATCATCAAATCCAAGACTCGTGTCAACCTCATAAGAACAATCATCAAATCCAAGACTCGTGTCAACCTCACAAGAACAATCATCAAATCCAAGACTCGTGTCAACCTCTCAAGAACAATCATCAAATCCAAGACTTGTGTCAACCTCACAAGAACAATCATTAAATCCAAGACTCATGTCAACCTCACAAGAACAATCATCAAATCCAAGACTCATGTCAACCTCACAAGAACAATCATCAAATCCAACACTTGTGTCAACCTCACAAGAATAATTATCGATTTGAACCTCATTATTTAACTTCAGCTGTGTTACTTCCTCGGAGTATTTAATGAATGGTGATGATTTACTGCTTACAGGATTAAAACTGGTCAGAAGAAACTCTTCAAATTACAACATTCTTAAAAACCTATGCTATTATTCTCTATGAACCTATGTCATTATTCTCTATAAACCTATGTCATTATTCTAAATCAAAATGAGAAGGTGACAAGGTAAAATTTTCAGCTGTATTTCCTGCAATGAGACATGGGCGCAATTATTTCATAGTTCTGGGCATCTAGAACTGTCAGGACTGCAACAAAGAGGTTGATAGACCACACACTTTCAGGAGCAGTTACATTTTGACCTGACCCCAGGGGCTACGTTTTGAACAAACTTGTATCTACATTACATAAGAATGCAAGTACATCTACTTGAAAAAAACTGTACTTTTGAAAAGTTGAGGAAACATAAAACTACATCAACGGTTTCCTTCATCTTATGCCCACAGGTCATGACATGAACATACCTGTATCTATACTACATAAAAATGATTAAATATTAATCTGACAAATTGTACCCTTATCTTCAGAAGAAGATTTTCAAAACACCTTATCTTTTAAACATCTCTCTGTCTTTTAAGAATATCTTTTAAAACAACCTATCTTTTAACCATCTCCCCTTGGAAGGGAGCAATGACCCTTATATGAGCAAACTTCAATTTCCATTACTCAAGGATGCTCTGTGCCATGAGTCATTGAAAAGTGACCAAGTGGTTCTGGAACACTAGACGTATATGATCAAAATCTGAACCTGAGCTGAAAGCTATAAAATAACAACAAACTAGACTGTACATAGGGAATTAACAGTGATGCCATCGTAATGGCTGACGGAGGGTAGATAAAGTGTGTGTATTTTGTGACACAGTCAGCTTTAAAGCGGCATAACTCCAAAACGAGTGCTAGTGGCAAAGGAGAGTAAATCAAAGCTGCATTATTATATTGTGTAAATTTTTCCATCAGCAAAAAAAAAACTTGATTGATTCATTTCATTGAACATTTGTTCAGGGCACACGAAGAACTGCCACTGGAGGTTATAAAACTTTTACCATACTCATACATGTTTGTTAAATTTGTTTTGAGAACAACTATTAAGCATGCAAGCTCCGAAGCATACTCAAAAAATCTTGAGCATGTACTCCATTTGAGTATGACAATAATTTTATAAAAGTTTTATAACCTTTACTTTTGAGAATGAGTACGATTAAGAGCATGGAGTTTGAGTATGAAAACATGCTCTAAAAAGTTTTATAACCTCCAGGCCTCTGCACAGGCATAGTCCTTTGCACAGGCATAGTCCTTAGTTATATGATCTCCCTTTGTCTTTTAAGAATATCTTTTAAAACACCCTATCTTTTAACCATCTCCCCTTGGAATTATATATATGATAGCCCTAGTCTTAAGAACACACCACAAATCATGCAGATTCTCAGTGATGTGGAACTGTCACAGTACGAGTGTACTTACAGGAAGATAAAACTCTCAAGAGATTCCACTCCATTGAGATTCGAAGTGATTTTCACTCATACTGAGATGTCAGCAGCAGAGTGAAGTACTACAAATTTAGACCTATGGCAGTATGCGTCACGTCAAAAGTTAACACAACCCTAAAACATAAATCCACTACAAAAATACCTGTGTGGCCTCCTTCAGCCTGTAGGAAACATCTTCACAAAGAAGAGCTGCCGCGTCATCAGACAGTTCACTAAATCCCACCGACTCCGCCATGATTTTAATGCTTTCCCTTGTAATAACTGCATATCTCTTGTCATCAAATACGGAGAATTTCTTTTCTTCTTTAACTTCAGCCATTGTGTAAGATAAATACACATACAAGTTCCTTTAACAATGCAGTATGCGCTTTAGTTTTTACATTGGTACTTGGAAAGTTCTACGATGCTATCCGATAAAAACAAAAGCAGAGGAAATTCGGATAAATTTAGAAAAACAATATGTTCAGTAATAGGTGGGCCAATTACCATAAATAACTAAAAAATTGCCATTTTCTATTTTGAATATCATTAACTTAAATGGAAACAGAATAATTTCCACAGGTAGCATGTGCAAACTGCCTAACAGAAAAACAAATAAATCTGGCAGCTTCCCTCTCGGGTTCCGCTTGTACTAAAGCTGCATCAATATCCGGTTGTAAAAATTTGCAGACGCACATCGAGAGATTCGAGATTCGAGGTAGGATGAAAATCGATACTCATTATTGTTGCATTTCATATTTATAGAAGGATGGAATTCTTTCACAATTAGTATCATTTTCACTTGCTTATGAGGACTTGAAAAATTATGCACGAGTTTCATGACATAAATAAAGCGTGCCACGCGTGATATGCGTGTTTTAGCAGAGTGTTGTGAAAGAGTCTAAATACCGCCCAGTACTGCCAGTACCCGAAACGAGAAATTTGCGGTATTGTAAATGTTTGCAATGAAAATATAGCAATGCAACACATAGCTTATATGTGTATATATATATATATATATAACAAAAATAATTTACATAATTTATTTAAATTTGTATGTTGTTTCCTCTAGATAAATAGATATATATATCTACATTATAATATGGTTGTTATGAAACATTTGAAAAAAAAAAAAAATGAATTGTGTAACATTGCAGTTGAATTTAGTATATTGTTATTTTGGTAATGATGGCAATTTTCACAGTTGCAAATCAAGTTAGAATTGAAGGAGAAAGGTGACAGTAGCAAATTACATGTAATTAGTTAGAATCTAAGGAGATAGGGAGGGTGGTAAAGAGTTTTTATTTTCAGAATAAAATTTTGACCTCTGACATGCATGAGTGTCAAACATATAGATCTAACACATGAAAGAAAGAAGAAAGAAAAAAAGAAACCCAGAATTTCAGACTATAAGTAGTTAAAGGCAGCTGCACTTATTTTGTTTGAGAATGGGAAATTATTTTGGATTTGGAATGATTTGAAATGTAGGCAAGGGCTGAAGGGACCTGAGTTTGTAAGCTACATGATGATTGTAGGTGATTGCTGGTGCAATGTTAGCATCACTATGTTTGGGATCCCAGGAAATTAATTTTAACATTTTTGAATCAATATGAAGTGCTTCATGAACATGGGTACTTTCAGCAATGTTTTCAAAGTTCCCTGTTTTACTTCTGAGTACCATACACAGTTGTTGGCTTTTTTTAATTAGTAGTTTTAATTGGGAAGATTCATTGAATCTTAAACGAAACTTTGCACTACCTGCATATAACACTGTCTTTTGGAGAAATAATGCACTTTATTATGTTTTGTTTTTAGGTTGCCTGAGTCACTCAGGTGACCTATTGCCGTTGGTCTTCATCCGTCGTTGTCCGTTTACAATTTTACATTTTCAACTTCTTGAAAACTGCAAGGCCAATTGTTACAATTAAATCTTAGAAAATCTTCTTCTCTACTCCCATATGTATTTGAGAAAAACTAAATGCATGATTATGATGTCCATGAAGCTCTCTACTTAAATTGTGAAATTCATGACTCTTGGTCCTGGAGTTCAGGCCCTAGGGCAGGACCAAATGGCCATAAAGTGAAAATGGATTAGATATTAGAAATATTCTCTGACCCGGGCCCATATATATTTGAGAGAAACCAAATGCACGATTATGTCCATGAAGCTCTCTACCGAAATGGCTCCTGAGTGGAAGGGGTTCAGGCCCTTGGGTAAGGCCAATATGGTCACATAATGAAAATGTATTTAAAAAATAAATTGGGAATGTTAAAATGATTTAGATATGCTGCAAGCTTCCATTTTTCCTTCTTCTGTAATTGAATAGGAATTGTATGTATTTTGAAAGATCATAAACATATGCACAAAAGACTCCATATTGAGGCTTATATATGCAAATATGAGACTCCTTGTATGGGCTATGGTACTCAGATGACTGTTAAGGCCTGTGGGCCTCTTGTTTCCAAGTTGATTGAGGATCTCCCCATAGCAGTTAATTAATGTAAAGTGTACAAATGCTGCAAAAATGGTACCAATCAAAAATGATAAATTTTTTATGTAATTGAAAGTTGTGCTGCTTCAGCGCTATTTCGTTCGATTTTGAATTTCAAAAAGAAAGTGAAGGTTAGAGCCTTTTCACGTGATAGTGCAGCAACCATGCTAATGTCATGAGATGTTTCTAATTTTACACTCAATGTTTGCTGTGAACATGAAAATAATGTCTAATATACAGCTGAGTAAATGTTGCAGGGCATTTTTCTATGAGTATGATTGTTCAAAATAGTAGTTACTGAAAATGAATGAAATAGGCAAGATATGGAAAATTATATTTTGAAACTTGAAAATGTAAAATTTACCTTATTTAGACAAATACATGTGTTAAAATGATTTAGGCAGAATTACTGTACAAAACCAGTGTGCGAAACTAACTTTAAAGTCCTATAGACTTTTGGTCCATAGTCATTTCATTTCCTATAGACCACAACAAATTCCTATAGACCAAAATTTAACATGCAATATTCATTGTTATTAAAAAATAAATAATAGACACAAATTTGATTTTGGTAATTCGTTCATGATATTTTAATTATATTCTTTTTCAATTTCATGCACAAGCTTTTCAATTAGAATTCTGTTTTATTTTTCATTTTGTTCCAACTCAGTTTCAGTCTGATTCCTCATCTGAGTCACTTCTACTAGGTTTCGTTTAGCGTAATATCTATAAACTGGTCCTTCTTCTCATATATGTTTAATAAGCGGCAGGAAACCAGTTTTTTTTACTCAGAATTCCTATAGACAAGTCGGTCTATAGCTATTTCGATTGTTATAGACCGATTCGATTTTCTATAGACATTGTCTATCGGTCCATGGTTAATTTTGCACACTGCAAAACCTTCCTTTTGTTTTTGAAAAACCATATATATATATATATATATATATATATATATATATATATATATATATACATGTAGTTTAATTATGTTCTTTTTCAATTTCATGCACAAGCTTTTCATTTAGAATTCTGTTTTATTTTTCATTTTGTTTCAGCTCAGTTTCAGTCTGATTCCTCATCTGAGTCACTTCTACTATGTTTCATTTTCTCATAATTTTCTGCGACTTTAGCCTTGCTGGAACTTGTACTGACCACTTTCCTTTTGATTCCAGAGTGTGCACCTTCCACATATTTTAACCGTTCAAAAAAGAACATTCCGAATTTGCACTAAAATGGCGTACATTGAAGTAAATACCCCCCCCCCCTTGTTGAAAATGGAATAATTCATTTGTAATTATTACATTGTGGAACATTTTATTACAGCTAAGGGGTAAACAGAAACATCAGCGTAATATCTATAAACTAGTCCTGCTTCTCATATATGTTTAATAAGCGGCAGGAAACCAGTTTTTACTCAGAATTCCTATAGACAAGTTGGTCTATAGCTATTTCGATCGTTATAGACCGACTTGATTTTCTATAGACATTGTCTATCGGTCCATGGTTAATTTTGCACACTGCAAAACCTTCCTTTCGTTTTTGAAAAACCATTTTGACTTGGAAGTCATATAATCTACAGACTGGCCTTATACAGTCTGATCCACCAAACAAGCCAGTCAGACTAATGAAGAATAAATAATCAGTCTGATCCACGGAACAAGCCAGTCAGACTAGTGAAGAATAAATAATCACAGTCTGATTCACCGAACAAGCCAGTCAGACTAATGAAGAATAAATAATCACAGTCTGATTCACCGAACAAGCCAGTCAGACTAGTGAAGAATAAATAATCACAGTCTGATTCACCGAACAAGCCAGTCAGACTAGTGAAGAATAAATAATCACAGTCTGATCCACCGAACAAGCCAGTCAGACTAGTGAAGAATAAATAATCACAGTCTGATCCACCGAACAAGCCAGTCAGACTAGTGAAGGATAAATAATCACAGTCTGATCCACCGAACAAGCCAGTCAGACTAGTGAAGGATAAATAATCACAGTCTGATTCACCGAACAAGCCAGTCAGACTATATAGTGAAGGATAAATAATCACAGTCTGATCCACCGAACAAGCCAGTCAGACTAGTGAAGAATAAATAATCACAGTCTGATTCACCGAACAAGCCAGTCAGACTAGTGAAGAATAAATAATCACAGTCTGATTCACCGAACAAGCCAGTCAGACTAGTGAAGAATAAATAATCACAGTCTGATCCACCGAACAAGCCAGTCAGACTAGTGAAGAATAAATAATCACAGTCTGATCCACCGAACAAACCAGTCAGACTAGTGAAGAATAAATAATCACAGTCTGATCCACCGAACAAGCCAGTCAGACTAGTGAAGGATAAATAATCACAGTCTGATTCACCGAACAAGCCAGTCAGACTATATAGTGAAGGATAAATAATCACAGTCTGATCCACCGAACAAGCCAGTCAGACTAGTGAAGAATAAATAATCACAGTCTGATTCACCGAACAAGCCAGTCAGACTAGTGAAGAATAAATAATCACAGTCTGATTCACCGAACAAGCCAGTCAGACTAGTGAAGAATAAATAATCACAGTCTGATCCACCGAACAAGCCAGTCAGACTAGTGAAGAATAAATAATCACAGTCTGATCCACCGAACAAGCCAGTCAGACTAGTGAAGGATAAATAATCACAGTCTGATCCACCGAACAAGCCAGTCAGACTAGTGAAGGATAAATAATCACAGTCTGATTCACCGAACAAGCCAGTCAGACTATATAGTGAAGGATAAATAATCACAGTCTGATCCACCGAACAAGCCAGTCAGACTAGTGAAGGATAAATAATCACAGTCTGATCCACCGAACAAGCCAGTCAGACTAGTGAAGGATAAATAATCACAGTCTGATCCACCGAACAAGCCAGTCAGACTAGTGAAGGATAAACAATCACAGTCTGATCCACCAAACAAACCAGTCAGACTAGTGAAGAATAAATAATCACAGTCTGATCCACCGAACAAACCAGTCAGACTATATAGTGAAGAATAAATAATCACAGTCTGATCCACCGAACAAACCAGTCAGACTAATGAAGGATAAACAATCACAGTCTGATCCACAAAACAAGCCAGTCAGACTAGTGAAGAATAAATAATCAGTCTGATCCATGGAACAAGCCAGTCAGACTAATGAAGGATAAATAATTAAAGGAATGTCAGACTGATATTTGTTTAGATTAGTTCTGCAGTCTTCATACTAATAATTTAAAATATTGTAATACTGGGTTATTCCTCTTCATGTCAATAAATTGTGTATAATTTTGATCTGAAAAAATATTATATTATAATTATGAAGTGCTGTATAGTTTGGTGATGTATGTAACATATACTTAATTATATATGATACATTACATATTTTGGAGGACGACATTATGTTTGTTACTGTAATGGGCAGGTGCATGTACTAAACTTGCACTTTAATCTTAGAATTATGATGATCCGTACAGAATTAAATTGTTTAAGAAACCTTTTTTTAATAGGGGAATTTTTCATCCTTGTGAAGTGCAAAGTCCAGCATTTGCAAAATAAACCTTAAGGTCATTGATTCTTATACCATGTATGTTCAAAAGGTACAAAGGTTTCCACCAAGGTATTCATGATCATGATCAATGCATGATCTAATGTTAGCATTAAACTCGGACTTTAAAATTTACTGCATATCTGCTAAAATAAAATCAAGATATTTATAACATTTTATACATTTAATATGGTACAAATCATATATACATTAATTTTAGTAAACATTCGAGATTGTTCTCTCTCTCTCTCTCTCTCTCTCTCTCTCTCTCTCTCTCTCTCTCTCTCTTCTCTCTCTCATAATTCATTAGTAGTTATTTATCAGTATGGTCAGATACAAGCTCATTAGGGTGTACATGCTTTGACGCAGGCAGTGTCTTTGACACATGTGAAGGTTAATAACATTAAAGTAATGAAATAATGACATCAATAAGCTTTGTGCGTTGCAGAATAGCACATGTTTTGTTTACGTTTGAAGTGACCTTGACCCAGTTGGGGAGGTCTCATGCACATCCAGAATGTCCTGGAATACATAATAAAAACATTTTAACCAACAACAACAATGTTAATAGTGTTAGGTTTATGCATCAGTGACAAGGTCTTACATACACATCCAGGTAGGACCTGCTAACTTCAGTTCTTGGTAAATGCCTTCAATGAATGTTTAATATGATTACGCTTTCTGTGGGTTATTTGAATGTTTCATTGCCTGCATATGATCTCATAGTTCTTGACTTTAATCTGAATGTGTAGATCTTCCTGTCATGTACAGTAGTATCATAGATAGTAACTTCCTTTTATGAATGACTGTGTGTGTTACTGCGTGTAGTGAGTGTGCAAAACACATTCTTATTGATTGTCATTCTAGAGAAAGTGCATATATAGAAGGTCAGTGTTCTTAGAGAGATTAATATTTAAATCAGGAAGCCAAAGGTATACATTATATAAGACTGAAATCTATTGTATTTATTGTTAAGAGTGCATATAAGTGTCAGCAAATGATGTTAAATATTTGTGTGCATGCACATGTGGATGTGTATACGTACATTTACATATTATAAAAATAAAAATAAATTTGTAATTCAAAGCATCATTAAAACACCGTAGAAGGTGTATGATTATTTATTTTATCCTATGTTTATTGACAGATTGTTGAAAGGAAGTATTTTCCAAGGTCGCTTCCTAGATTTTTAGTGACTAGTTATTGTATTACACTGCTTGTGAGATAACAAAGTGTAAAAATCAATACTCGGGCTAACCCGCTGCTTGTCTCTTCTATCTCAGATCATCCAAGGCCAGACTTACAATAGCAGGACCCCAGTAAGATGTTTCGGTTGCAAGCTCGACTGTCATCCCTGTGTCAGTCAGCCAGAGCACAGCTGCCAGATGTTGCTAGGGGACACAATCACCATGGTTACAGACTGCCGCCTGGAATTGCCTGCAGCTCAACACAGGTGCAGTCCCAGAGCAAGCCCGAGGAGAAAATTCATAAACTCATGGTTGCCAACAGGGGTAAGCAATTTCTCATGTGTCATCAGCCATCTTCACACAAAGCTTCAAAAGTGCTTGAAATTTGGGCATATCTTTAGAGAGTGTTTGAATTAGAAATGAATAAAGTCACAGAAAAGTGTCTAGTTTTTATTCAAAGTCTTTGAATTTTCTTTCAAGTTTTTTGAAAAGAAAAAATCTAGATAATTTTATCAAAATGAAGAGAAACTTTTATTGTGGTTTCATATCATTAATCAAGGGAAGAAAAGTCTCCAGTTTAATCTTTAAGTACTACTGTCAATATATGCTACATGTATATACTATATCAATTATGGTGTGAAAACCAAGTGCATTTATCAAATAGTAGCTGTGAAAAAAAATCTTGTGAAGTGCTTGTAAAATGCTTTAAAATGTTGTCATTTTAAGTTTTTTGGATGATTATATTGTTTAAAAAGTTTATTTTGAATGCTTCATTTTAGGTGAAATCGCCATTAGAGTTTTCCGAGCATGTACGGAAATGAATATAACAACTGTGGCCATCTACTCCGAACAAGACATGATGCACATGCATCGTCAGAAGGCGGACGAGTCCTACCTCATCGGGAAAGGTTTACCCCCCGTGGCTGCTTATCTCAATATTCCAGAAATCATCCAGGTCGCAAAGGTAGCCATGTCATGTTTGAATGTTTTGCTTTCAAAAATGGTGGATGAGAATTAAGAAATTTGCAAAGAATAAATTTCTTTTAAGGGAGACAACTCTTGGAATTCCACAGACAGTTTATACAAAAAATACTACTCATCTAGAGGAAATGTGATTATAAGGGACATAACTTTTGAAGAGATTTTCTTTTTTGGCTGTAGGAAAATAGTGTAGATGCCATACATCCAGGTTATGGGTTTCTGTCAGAGAGAGACGACTTTGCACAGCAGGTGATTGAGGCTGGTATAAAGTTTATTGGCCCCTCACCCGAGGTTGTGAGAAAGATGGGAGACAAAGTAGAGGCGCGACAAGCAGCTATTGCAGCAGGTGACATTAAAATTGTCTATGTAGGCTTTTTATTTCAGAGACCAAAATTATTCTGATTTGTATAATGATGTATAGAAAATATCCTATTTAAAGAAGGAGAATTCAAATAAGTAGCACATATATTCAATAAAAAAAAATATGAAAAGATTCATTCTTGACAGCGTAGGAGTTGATCTGAGACAATAAACTGCTGTATTTTTAGGTGTGCAAGTCGTCCCCGGTTCTGACGGCCCGGTGAGCAGTATTGAAGAAGCCAGGCACTTTTGTGAACAGTATGGACTACCAGTGATATTTAAAGCAGCTTATGGAGGAGGAGGGCGAGGCATGAGGATCGTCAGATCTGTTGAGGTATATATCTAGATAAAATGAGAATCCTCAGATATCTAGATAAAATGAGGATCGTCAGATCTGGTGAGGTACTTTATCTAGATAAAATGATACCGATTTGGGGCTCAATATAAACTGATTCTTTAACCTTGTGTCGTCCTTGTAGTATATGTACTCCTGTATAAGATATGGTGCTATCGGAGTAGATGCACAATTTGGCATAATCATGGTTTAGCGCTTCTTCTACATATAGTAACAAATAGAGTTTTATATTTAGCACAATCATTAATTAAAGGTCATGCTTCACTAGTCACAATCATTAATTAAAGGTCATGCTTCACTAGTAAAGGTGCTTGAATATAAATTCCCCTAAAATAAATGCACACACAGTATTTCTCAATTTTCATTGTAGGAAATTGATGAGAATTTCAGAAGAGCCACATCGGAGGCGGAGGCAGCGTTTGGTAATGGCGCGTTGTTCCTTGAGAAATTCATTGAGAGGCCCAGGCATATAGAAGTGCAAATATTAGGTATGTATTTCAAGTGAAAACAAAAAATGTTAAGATGCATAGTGCTGGAGAAGTTTTTAAAGTTGTAACATTAAACTGATATATACTGTTAACTTTGGATTTCCATTGTGGTAGTACATGTAGTAATATGTAGTTGTAATCTTCAGAAGTGTGATGATATCGTATAGTGGTAGTACGTGTAGTAACATTTAGTTGTGATCTTCAGAAGTGTGATGATACTGTATAGTGGTAGTACGTGTAGTTACATGTAGTTGTAATCTTCAGAAGTGTGATGATATCGTATAGTGGTAGTACGTGTAGTTACATGTAGTTGTAATCTTCAGAAGTGTGATGATATCGTATAGTGGTAGTACGTGTAGTTACATGTAGTTGTAATCTTCAGAAGTGTGATGATATCGTATAGTGGTAGTACGTGTAGTTACATGTAGTTGTAATCTTCAGAAGTGTGATGATACCGTATAGTGGTAGTACGTGTAGTTACATGTAGTAACATGTATTTGTGATCTTCAGAAGTGTGATGATATTGTGTAGTGGTAGTTACATGTAGTAACATGTATTTGTGATCTTCAGAAGTGTGATGATACTGTATAGTGGTAGTACGTGTAGTAATATGTATTTGTGATCTTCAGAAGTGTGATGATACTGTATAGTGGTAGTACGTGTAGTAATATGTATTTGTAATCTTCAGAAGTGTGATGATACTGTATAGTGGTAGTACGTGTAGTAATATGTATTTGTGATCTTCAGAAGTGTGATGATATCGTATAGTGGTAGTACGTGTAGTTACATGTAGTTGTAATCTTCAGAAGTGTGATGATATCGTATAGTGGTAGTACGTGTAGTTACATGTAGTTGTAATCTTCAGAAGTGTGATGATATCGTTTAGTGGTAGTACGTGTAGTTACATGTAGTTGTAATCTTCAGAAGTGTGATGATATCGTATAGTGGTAGTACGTGTAGTTACATGTAGTTGTAATCTTCAGAAGTGTGATGATACTGTATAGTGGTAGTACGTGTAGTTACATGTAGTTGTAATCTTCAGAAGTGTGATGATATCGTATAGTGGTAGTACGTGTAGTTACATGTAGTTGTAATCTTCAGAAGTGTGATGATATCGTATAGTGGTAGTACGTGTAGTTACATGTAGTTGTAATCTTCAGAAGTGTGATGATATCGTATAGTGGTAGTACGTGTAGTTACATGTAGTTGTAATCTTCAGAAGTGTGATGATATCGTATAGTGGTAGTACGTGTAGTTACATGTAGTTGTAATCTTCAGAAGTGTGATGATATCGTGTAGTGGTAGTACGTGTAGTTACATGTAGTTGTAATCTTCAGAAGTGTGATGATATCGTGTAGTGGTAGTACGTGTAGTTACATGTAGTTGTGATCTTCAGAAGTGTGATTTCACTACAACAGGTGACAGAGGTGGTAATGTGGTTCACCTGTACGAGAGGGACTGTTCCGTACAGAGGCGCCACCAGAAGGTGGTGGAGATTGCCCCAGCCCCCAAACTGCCAAAGGACATCAGGGACAAAATGACTGCTGATGCCGTAAAATTGGCGCGGTTTGTAGGCTATGAGAATGCGGGTACGGTGGAGTTTCTCCTGGATCCGTCAGGGCAGTACTACTTTATCGAGGTCAATGCTCGTCTGCAGGTGGAACACACCGTAACAGAGGAAGTGACAGGGTATGTTCACCTGTGATAGTTTATCTATATGTATGTAGAGCTCCTTAAGATTTAAAATCAGAAATTCTCAAGAGAGAGAGAGAGAGAGAGATATATACATGTACATTATAATCAGTTACGAGGTTCCCCACCGTAAGTTTGAAATAAATGTTGAGTTTAAATATATCAAGGATTTTTCAATTTATCAAACTTGGATTAAATTGTAATGATGAAGGAGAAACAAGTTATAGTGTTAAGAAATGAATTTCATTTTAGAAAATACACAAAGGCGTGAATTGTGACGCTTTAATCCAGCATATTTCATGAAACAAGTTAGCGCTTAAAGAAAAGCAGGCTAGCATGAAGCATACCTTCATGTATTTTCAAAACTAAAATTTATGTTTTACATTGTATATCTGTACATATTACTTTCATTTCTGTTGGAATATTCCCAGCTGTTAAAATAGTCGTACCGTTTTTATCAAGATCCATACACGCATTGTTCTCATTCATGAGAAAATGGCTATCATTTCAATTTGTAAAGATATCAAAGAAAAAGAAAATGGCTATCATTTCAATTTGTAAAGATATCAAAGAAAAAGAAAATGGCCATCATTTCAATTTGTAAAGATATCAAAGAAAAAGAAAATGGCCATCATTTCAATTTGTAAAGATATCAAAGAAAAAGAGAATGGCTATCATCATTTCAATTTGTAAAGATATCAAAGAAAAAGAGAATGGCCATCATTTCAATTTGTAAAGATATCAAAGAAAAAGAGAATGGCTATCATCATTTCAATTTGTAAAGATATCAAAGAAAAAGAAAATGGCCATCATTTCAATTTGTAAAGATATATCAAAGAAAAAGAAAATGGCCATCATTTCAATTTGTAAAGATATCAAAGAAAAAGAGAATGACTATCATCATTTCAATTTGTAAAGATATATCAAAGAAAAAGAAAATGGCCATCATTTCAATTTGTAAAGATATCAAAGAAAAAGAGAATGGCTATCATCATTTCAATTTGTAAAGATATCAAAGAAAAAGAAAATGGCTATCATTTCAATTTGTAAAGATATCAAAGGTAAAATCATTGGAAATGCATTGTATATAAACGTAATCAGCATACATGTATATTGGATGTAGTGCTCCTAAGCCTTTATTAAACAATTATGTTTCTTGTTGCTAGGATTGATCTTGTACAGAGTCAGATTAAGAGTTATGTTTTCTTGTTGCTAGGATTGATCTTGTACAGAGTCAGATTAAGATAGCCGAGGGTCAGTTGTTGCCTGACCTGGGGCTCAATCAGGAAAATATAGATCTCCATGGGTGTGCCATTCAGTGCAGAATGACGACAGAAGACCCTGCTCGGAGCTTCCAACCAGATATTGGCAGAATCGAGGTACCAACTCAGTGATTCATTTTGAAAATGGTTATCATGAGTCCAGCGACCCCCCCCCCCCCCCCTCCCCTTTCCAATTACAATAATGAGTCCCAAGCTAAAATCAATGAGTCCAAATTTTATTCTTTCAAACAGTCTGACAATCACAGACAAGCTAAAGAAGAAGATTACTTATATCACCCCCTTTAGAGAATAAATCTTTTGCTTTTTATTACAAGCTATCAAGTAATTCACTTGCAGAAAATTCTGACCCGTAGTTAATATTACAAAATGATTTCAAGATAGAAATGTTCTCAAGACCCAGTTCATGCAAAAGATATCAATCAATAATTTGCATTTTGAGAGTGGTACAATGTTAGTTTTCTGAAACCATCCATTCCACACACATAAGTAAGGCTTTAATTGCATCATCGTGTTTTTCCTGACACCGATTCATATTTGCTGATCTTGCAAGTTTATAATCTGCCAAGATTATGTGTCATCTGCTTAAAGTTGAATGCTGAAAGTTTTTATTCCTAGCTACTTTGTTCATGCCATTTAGTTTTTTATACGCTCGTCTTTAGACGGGACGTATTATGGTACATCGATGTCTGTACGTCCGTCCGTTCGGAGTTTTCTCTTTATAATTTCATTTCCCTTTCACATATCATGCTGAAACTTGCTGTGTAGCTTCTTTGTGGGTCGCTCTGGATCATACTGCAATTTTGATCCGTTTCAACCTTTTTTCCAGGAGTTTTGCCCCTTTATTTGGAAATAATTATTATATGGAGGGTACATAATTTGTCCGCCCTACTCCTCCCACAGTTTTCAAGTGAGAGCCTTCTTATTTTGTGGAGTGTTTGTATGGGTATTGAAGATTTGCATGTGGGGTGGATTTTGATTTTCTACAATTTTTGAGAAAATTACATGTTGTTGAACTTAGTCTATTTAGAAATTAACAATTTATGAAGGGTACATAATTTGTCTGACAACTCCTCCCAGTTCTCAAGTGAGGACCTTCTTATTTTGTGGAGTGTTTTTATAGGTACTGAAGATTTGCATCTGGTTAAGGATTTTGATTTTCTTCCATTTTTGAAAAAATTGCAGGTTGTTGAACTTGGTCCATTTTGAGGAAATCTCAATTTTTAAGCTAAGACCCTTTGTTCATATGAAAGTTTGTCACTGCCTCATGATGGCTGATACTACCTGAAGCAAAGTTATACAAATTATAGCACAAGAAAAACACCCTATGTAAGCATTTCACGGGCGTATTATGTACCATTTGCGGTACTCTTGTTATGTTCTGTGCAAATGCAGCAATACATAAATTCATCTCCATTTTCTTCATTTTTATCCAATTGTAGCCAAGAATAAAGTGTAAGCCATTTTGGGGGAAATTTTCTCACCTTTCAAATTCTCTCAACTTCTACTTCAGTTTCAGATTCGACGTTTGATTTCGGGGACTCGGCATTTGTTTCTTTCCCATGGTTACTGGCAATATTATCATTCACATCACTTTGCAAAAATTTTGTTAACTTTCCCTGATTAGGCAAAGGTTTTTTTTTTTTCTTTTTCGGTGGCATCACGACATGTGCGACGACAGTAATGGTTTTGTTTACCTGCCGTATTCATGTATACATGTATATCATTTTGTTTCATTGGTTATGCCGTGTGAGTTAACAAATGAATTGATATAATATGTCGGGTGTGTAGTACGTTCTAGAGTTCAGATTTCGTACTGATTACCGGAAATGAAAACACTAAGCAAAAATTTCTCACTTTAATGCTTCCATTGGAATGCACACTTATTGAAACCATGCGTCCTGAGCAAAGGACGCATGCCAAAATGAATCACTGCCAACTTAATCATATAAACCATTATTGTACTAATGGCTGACTGTGTCTGAATCTTTTATGGATTAAGAACTTGCTGGTTAGATTTTCACACACAAATCTACAACATCTAAAGACCTATTAGATGTATGGAACCTTTACTTGATTTGTTTTACCTGACAGGTATTCAGAAGCGGAGAAGGTATGGGGATCAGATTAGACAGTGCTCTAGGATTCGCTGGGGCCATCATATCACCTTACTATGATTCCTTACTGGTCAAGGTCATTGCCAAGGCCAGGGACCACCCCGCTGCTGCAGCCAAGATGTTGAGGACACTCAAAGAGTTCAGAATCAGGGGGGTGAAGGTCAGTAAATGCGGATTACCTCATTTCAGTAACATCTTTAATGTGTTTTAAAATGTTGCACAGATATTCCAAATTCTATATCTGTAGAGTAGGACATAAATGATGAATGCCCTTTCTGCATTCATGATCCTTTATATACAAGTTTTTGTCATATACAGTTAAACACGGTTATAGCAAACCTCCAAGATTTCCGTGAAAAAGAGATCATTATAACCAAACTTCGTTATACAGTAAAACACGGTTATAGTGAACCTCCGGGGTTTCCGTGAAAAACAGTTCATTATAACCAAACTTCGTTATATCCATGAACATTTTTGTTATTTTCTTGTAGTAATAAGTGTAAATTCATTATAAGCGTGTTTGTTAATGTTTTACTGTGTAAGATTTATTCTCCTTGCAGACCAATATTCCCTTCCTATTGAATGTCCTCCAGCACGACCAGTTCCTGTCAGGGGTGGTGGACACTTATTTCATTGATGAAAATCCCCAGCTGTTTAAATTCTACCCCACACAAAATCGAGCCCAGAAACTACTTTATTATCTGGCCCAGGTCATGGTTAACGGCCCACAAACACCCTTAGCAACCGACCTTCAACCTTCAGAGATTGAACCAACTGTCCCCCTTCTACCCTATGGTAAGAATTGATTTGTTATTAGATAGTGGTGGCTTGTAATGTAGACAAAAATGCAAGAAAATTGATTCAGTCAGGGACGTATTCTACTGTATACAGCTGAGAATTCCTCCCTTGTTAATTTCACTTTCCTGTTTTAATCTGTTATAACACAGTTTTGAATTTATCAATTTTATGTCTATTCTACATGAATGATGTAATTGGGTTTTATTCTCTGTAGTTTTTGTCTCCAATGAAAATAATGAAAATTAAACTGCAATGAAATTAAGGCTGTATACAGAGTTTTATTCTGCTGACTCGGCTAGAAAACTTACACATTATTAAATGCATGCATTCATTTAACCCTGTCGACATCATCTTTGAAATATCTGTCATTGTGACTTACAATGAATTTTGGGTTGTTTTTTTTACATACAAGAATTTACTTCTTTTGCAAATACAAATACTGTAAAATAGCTTAATATAATGCTTTTGTGGAGTTTTGGACAAACTCGCACAAATTCTACTGCTCTATAAATAGGATGAAGTGCCATGAAGTATGACTGCTTTTCAAACTACATAGTCCACTCCACAAAAATACAATTTTTTCAAATCATGTAAATAAGTAAACTTTATTTGTTCCTCAAAAATAAAGTTTTAGAGATTTTGTTGTAACCTGTAGGTATGATAGTAACACGATATCGATTTCCTGCACATTATTAACTGTGTTAGTGCAAACCAACTTTATTTGATTTGAGTGTGTACAAATTTCCCAAGATTTATGGGCTTTTCTTCTTGCGGATATGTGTCGCCTAGATATATAAACTCACTCATGAATATAACTGGACACAAACTTGTTTACTATCCACGATTTGGAGGAAAAAATAGTCACAAATCAAGATTGATCTAAATACAGTGTAATTGTAGTAAATTTGGATAAAGTGAAGTGAATCACTTAAAATCCACAAGGCTTTCCTTGCATGATCTTTTACCCGATGGATTTTTAAGAGTTGCAAAATTTTCATGAATATTTTATTTTTGTTCATCACTATATGCATGTAATATATACCAATAAAAAGAGAACCTTTTTTTCTGATCAAGGCTACCTTGTTAATTGTTCCATTTAAATAGATACCTACATTTAACCTTTTTACGGTTTTAATCAGTCAAATAAACATACTGTAAGTTGACATATTTTATCAACAATATGTACATGTAAAAAAGTTAATGCAACACATTTAATGCCATGAACAGACCTGTCATCTACATGTACAGTAAGACACATTTATAACAAACATGCTTATAACGAATTCACACTTCAAAGTGATATTTACTCCCCTATGAGAGAAAGTAACTAAACTTATTGATTATAATGAACTTTGGTTACAATGAACTGTTTTCTGCTGGCCTTGAAAGTTTGCTGTGTTTTACTGTATAACAAAGTTTTTTTTATAACAAACTGGTTTTTCAGGGGAGTTTTTTTGTTTTATTTTTATATTTTTTGTTCCTGGAGGTTTCTCTAGCTGTGTTTGATTGTATAACGAAGTTTGGTTATAACGAACTGTTTTTGTTGTCCCTGGAGGTTTACTATATTACTGTGTTGTATATATATAAAATGGAGATGGCTGTACCAGCGAACACATCAGTACAATTTTAGCCAGGTCACAGGGGCCATGTTTTCATAGACACTGTAGAAATCTACATATTACACATTAAAGCTGGCATGGTAGCATATTTTCTATAATCCTGGATAATGGTACAGAAATCTGCACTTCTCTTTGTACATCCATTCTCCGAAGAACATATGAACTTTAAACTCAGCATGACCTCTACCATCTTATTCAATGCATGCATTTGTCCTCTACCACTATTTGAAAATTTTCAATGATTACTTTCATTTTCAATGTTTACTTTCATTTTCATGCATAACTAAATGGAAACAAGACTTAGTTCAATTCAGTATTGTAATTTTAGTAGATCATCAGGTACAAACTTCCCGATACATCAGCACACCAGCTGATCGTCCTAACCCTAATGTTGATGTAGCTTTCTGTAATGTGATGCTAGCTGTTTATAATAAGCATTGGTTACAATGATGTGTAATGATTGTCTTCATTTTATGCTCCCAACAGAGGAGACACATACTACGGGTAAGACTATCACTGTTCACTGCCAAGCAGCCATTAACGCCATCAAATACACTTTTTTTATTTCATTGCAGCCGTGATCGCTGGATTTTTGTATTATCCTAAATGCTCCTAATTTGCATTGTATACTAGTACAGTGGGTCCATGTTTCCTGTCAGCTTTGTTACATTGAATACTCTGTTAAACTGATTGTTGATATAGCAGGAACCCACTGTATTGATTTATATTAATACTTGTAGTTTTTTTATTGGCTGTCCTAGGTGTACATGTAGATACAATATTTTATTAGCTGCTATCATAAAAACCATCTCTGCTTGTTTAATCTTTTGAACAAGAGTTCAAGGTGGACACTAATTTATTACTATATATGATTCATTATGCTTACATAGTCTCATACTGTTTAATATTTTTATATATACATGTACAAGTGCATGATGACACTTGCAGGTTCGTGAGGATATGACAGGTGCATGTTGACATGTATAGGTGCATGTTGACATGTACAGGTGCATGTTGACATGATATGTGGACTTGGAACACCACTATTACTAATTTATTTTTGTTGTATATTTGTATATGATTGTTTTGATTTAGAATCTCCTGAACATTTTTCTTCAGTTGTCAAAGACACTAGAAATGTTCAAGATGAATCATCCCTTTATTAGCATGAGCAGAAATCCAGAAAAAACAGCCAGAAACACATTGATCCTGATGAAATAATTGATGGATCTCTGAACTACCTTTGCAGACACAACCCAAGTCCTTCTAATAGTATCATCTCAAACTTTAATCTTTGATTTTTCAGTCTTTTTGCATATGACTGAGGCAGAAAAGTTTGATTTATCACACAATACAACACAGTGGCACGGTATTTGTTCAGGAGATCATCACTAAATGCTGCTTTCACTTTTATGTTATGTTGTATTTTTTTTTTACAGTGACACATTATTATACCCCCCGCAACAAGTTGTGGGGGGGGGGGGGGGGTATACTGGAATCGGGTTGTCCGTCTGTCTGTCCGTCCGTCCGTCTGTAGACGCAATGGTTTCCGGGCTCTAAAGCATTATCCTTTCCACCTACAGTCACCATATCATACATATGGACTACCCATGGGATGAAGATGTTCCCTATCGATTTTGGGGTCAAAAGGTCAAAGGTCACGTGCACTGGACATCGAAGTAGCAATATGGTTTCTGGGCTCTAAAGCGTTATCCTTTCCACCTACCATCACCATATCATACATATGGACTACCCATGGGATGAAGATGTTCCCTATCGATTTTGGGGTCAAAAGGTCAAAGGTCAAGCACACTGGACATCGAAGTAGCAATATGGTTTCCGGGCTCTAAAGCGTTATCCTTTCCACCTACAGTCACCATATCATACATATGGACTACCCATGGGATGAAGATGTTCCCTATTGATTTTGGGGTCAAAAGATCAAAGGTCAAGCGCACTGGACATCGAAGTAGCAATATGGTTTCCGGGCTCTAAAGCATTATCCTTTCCACCTACAGTCACCATATCATACATATGGACTACCCATGGGATGAAGATGTTCCCTATCGATTTTGGGGTCAAAAGGTCAAAGGTCACGCGCACTGGACATCGAAGTAGCAATATGGTTCGGTTTGTCATGCCATTTGTTTTTTACACTCAGAAAAGAGGTAGTTTATACCCATTACCAACACCCTTTGGGAGATTGGGGTAAGCGGGGGGTATTCTTAGTGAGCATTGCTCACAGTACCTCTTGTTGGTCACTGTGGTGGCATTGTAAAGATGTATTTGTCCTGCCCTGTAGGAAAAGTGGGGGTCTCTGTGTCCATCTGTCTGTCTGTAACACTATGATGATTTGTCCTGCCCTGTAGGAAAAGTGGGGGTCTCTGTGTCCATCTGTCTGTCTGTAACACTATGATGATTTGTCCTGCCCTGTAGGAAAAGTGGGGGTCTCTGTGTCCATCTGTCTGTCTGTAACACTATGATGATTTGTCCTGCCCTGTAGGAAAAGTGGGGGTCTCTGTGTCCATCTGTCTGTCTGTAACACTATGATGATTTGTCCTGCCCTGTAGGAAAAGTGGGGGTCTCTGTGTCCATCTGTCTGTCTGTAACACTTTGATGTCTAAATGGAATTTCTATTTGAACTTTAGCATTGAATCTTTAATTAAAAAGTCTCTATGACTGAAAAATGACCACTTTTGAGTAAGAGGTGAAAGGTCAACTCACCAGGTCTCACATATTGCTAGAAATAATTTCCAAACTATCTCCAGTACTGTTTGAGCAGTCAGCTCATCAGTTAACTTTATATGAAGTGTCTCTATCCATAGTGAACTTAAAAGGTCAAAGATTGAGGTCACCACTTTGTGTGGTTTTCAGATATATCTTAGATATAATTGAAGCTTTAACTATGAAAATTAACTGGAAGAGTCTTTATTACCAAGGAATGAACCCAACCACCAACCCCTTGTTTTAGGTCAAAATGTCAAGGTCACACATGGCATGAAATGTTTTCTGGATGGCATCTCAAACTTTATATCAGCACTAGCGCACACAAAGAGTCCAACGACCAAAAGAATCTCTATTCTCCATAATGAAGGATGAAAGGTAAAACATATTATAAGAAAGGACTTCTGGAGGAAATTTGTAAGAGATTTGTTTAGCTCTATGACTAATAGATGACCCCTATTGCTTATAAGCCTTAAGTTAAAGTTTAAGTTCATTAACTCGCAAAAGGAAGTAAATGATTTTGGGTTGATTTATCAATATAATCTGCTATTAAACATTGAATCTTTGCTAGAATAATCTATTTAAGAAAATTTACCTCTGTAAAATTTATATAAGCACAGAAGGAATGAATTCTCTGATTTTGCTTTTTTAAATTGTAAATATTGATTTTTCACAATTTGTGTAAGTCATGGTACTGTATGTCTATTAATCATCTAATTTACTGGATAGTTTCTCAATCATCTAATTTACTGGATAGTTTCTCAGTTAATAACACTCCATTGACAAAAACTACAATAATACTTAGATGCTTACTAATAAATAGAAATTCTACTGTAGAGTGGGATGGAAGGGTGTACTTATAAGTCATATCTAAGATTTGGCATTTCTTGTCAGATCCTAGGTAGGAGTCACTTCATTTTCAAATATCTGAGTATAACTGTTCTTCTTGTTGGCTCTAATATCGGTGCAAATGGGTCATTGTATTTCTGGTACCATCTTCCCAAGTTAAGGGTTTCTGATCCGCTCCGCTCCACAGTATGTGATGAAGAAGATGTTCACGGAAATTGTTTTAGGTAAAATCGAGAAATTTCATTTTGATTCTGACACAAGCACAGAAGTACAGTGATAGGTCACTTATTTTGATATCAGTGCATATAGATGTGACCGGCATGTACATAATCTTTTAACATATTGCCCATTAGATATATCATACCAGACATTGATAGCATTCATGTCAGATGTTTTTTAAACACCCCTCTCTCCAAGCTATAATAATGTTATAAATTACATCAAACATCTTTGATTTTGACTACGGATAACTCCATTTACCTGATCAAGATATAGGGCTCATTGTGGGTGTGACCAGTCAACAGGGGATGCTTACTCCTCCTAGGCACCTGATCCCACCTCTGATATATTCAGGGGTCTGTTTTTGCCCAACTCTCTTTTTGTACTGCTTATAGGAGTTAGGAAATTGATGACTGTTTGTTATCTTCACCTTTCATGCATGTAATTTCTACTAGTGAAATTTCATGCTGATCATTTGGCTTTCAATACCCGTCATGTTTATTTTGCTTGATGTTAAGAGTTAATCTAAGCTTGGTAAACATCATTTAGAAATAGAGTGTGATTTACTTGACAGTATGAGACATTTTGACAGTATGAGACATTTGACAGTATGAGACATTTGACTGTATGACACATTTGACAGTATGATACATTTGACAGTATGACACATTTGACAGTATGACACATTTGACAGTATGACACATTTGACAGTATGAGACATTTGACAGTATGAGACATTTGACAGTATGACACATTTGACAGTATGAGACATTTGACAGTATGAGACATTTGACAGTATGAGACATTTGACTGTATGACACATTTGACAGTATGAGACATTTGACTGTATGACACATTTGACAGTATGATACATTTGACAGTATGAGACATTTGACTGTATGACACATTTGACAGTATGATACATTTGACAGTATGACACATTTGACAGTATGACACACTTGACAGTATGAGATACCAGTGTTACATAGCTATCTTGTTTGTACTCAGGCTCATCATTTCCTTTGTGTTACAGCCCCGGCTCCACCAAAAGGCTGGAGGGATGTTCTCATCAAGGAGGGACCTGAGGCGTTTGCCAGGAAAGTTCGGGAGCACAAAGGATTGCTGATAATGGACACTACATTCAGAGACGCCCATCAGTCGCTATTGGCAACGAGGGTCAGGACATACGACCTCAAACGAATCTCTCCTTTTGTATCTCATAGGTTTAACAATCTGTACAGCTTAGAAAACTGGGGAGGTACGAGACAGAACACTGCTATATGTTATATCACATTTTCAAATGTTAAATTTGATGGCTCTTAACCACAAAATGACACTATGAATATTTCTGATTCACTTGGTCATTACTAACTGGTACTGTACATTCCGTATTTTACGCGAGTACTGTATGTCGCAAAATTACTCGTATGCGTCAAATCGCAAGAACATAAATTCACGAGTGCTTTGTTGACCAAGAGTTTTTACATGTATTTTAGCAATATAAAAATAAAAATGAATAATTTTATTTCGTGAGTGATGCTTCTCACGAAATTACGTGATAAGAAATTTCTCGTGTTATAATTAGGAATTTACAGTACACAGCTCCACTTTTTATGAATGCCTTTCATAGTTTATGCTTAATACGCTTTGTGATACAGGGAAGCTACCAGTCTTATGACTGTATTGTATGACTTCAGGTGCTACCTTTGATGTGGCGATGCGCTTCCTACACGAGTGTCCCTGGGAGAGGTTAGAGGAGTTAAGGAAACTCGTTCCTAACGTCCCATTCCAGATGTTGCTGAGAGGAGCGAATGCTGTGGGTTACACTAACTACCCTGACAATGTAGTATACAAGTACGTGAGTACTAGAGTAACAAACACAGGGTTATAGGTAGATTAAATAGCTGACCAGTGAAACTAGTTATACTCACTGATTCAAACTAACAAAACGGTAAAAATTTCTTTGACACTCTGAATAGCATACTATACACACTAAATAGAATAGCATATTATACACACTATAGCATAGCCTAAAACCGACATGTCAATATCATGGTGTAGGATATAAACTAGATAGCATAATGTACATACTATTGGTATAGCATACATGTAGCAATAAAAACCACTTGTTGATAGCATGACATAGTGAGCTTACAAAAACAAAACATAGCACACACAGCAGTATGCTTTTTATTAAAGTTATTGAGCAGACATATTTTGTATTTATTGATGTTTTTTATTTTTTTTGTATTGATTGGCAAGTTATATTTAATATTTTTTCGTTATGTTGATTGGCGACTTGTAATGTTGTTGTTGTGTGTCTGCTCTAGATTCTGTGACATATTTTGTATTTATTTTTTTGACATTGATTGGCGAGTTATATTTTGGTTATATATTGATTGGCGTGTTATTTTTTGGCTATGTATTGATTGGCGAGTTATTTTTTGGCTATGTATTGATTGACGAGTTATTTTTTGGCTATGTATTGATTGGCGAGTTATTTTTTGGTTATATATTGATTGGTAAGTTATAATGTTGCATGTCTGCTCTAGATTCTGTGACATGGCAGTGAAGAGTGGAATGGACATCTTCAGGATCTTCGACTCCCTGAACTACCTCCCTAACATTGTTGTCGGGATGGACGCTGTCGGAAAGGCAGGTAAAGATCAGCTGTAGCTCCTATCACTGCTGCTGTAAAGGGGCACTAGCTGTCATTTTGTCACCAAAAATTTAAATCAATGAAAATTGCTCTATATTATATATTTCAGTAATAACACCAGAATTTAATTATTTCAAACACTTTTTAACCTCAAAGCAGGCACATGAATACGTGATTTTGGTGATTAAATAATTATTGTCTTGCTAGACAATAATTCTTCCTTAAAGTAAGTTAATTCCAATTTTGGGCCCATTTTGTAACACTAGAAGCAGTTATCTAATATAGTTTTTTAGGTTTCTCTTGCAGATTTAATTTCATTGTTTTTATCTACCATAAAAAATTAATGGTAAATATTAAAAAACAGTGAAAATAGGACACTGTACAGTAATTTGACACTTGGACAAATTCTGATATTTACATGTACTCCATATCAATTGTCCAAAATACTGTAAATGGGGGAAATATTCACTTTGGTTTTATTTTTTGCTATCTTCGCGAATATATTAATAATCACGAAAATAAAACCAACGCAAAGTGCTAATCAAAGTATTTGGGGGTATGAGTTCATACATGAGAAAGGGATTTATATGTGAAATTTAAACCATCGTGAAATACCGAATGATAAAATTTGCAGAGTTTTAGCCCCACGAAATCAAAGCCCTTTACAGTATGCATGTAGTTTTGGAAATAATCAGTTTTTTTATTAAAAAAATTTAAAATATGTTGTAATATTGTATGTTTATGAGATCATATTTCGTAACATGAGTAAATTTATTTTGAGGTGGAGTAATTGAGGCAGCAATCTCATACACTGGTGATGTTTCGGACCCCACAAAAACCAAGTACAATTTAGAGTATTACGTGAATCTGGCCACAGAGCTGGAAAAGGCTGGCGCCCACATACTCTGCATCAAAGTAAGTTGGAATATATCAACGGTTATTATAATTTAACTAGAACCTTTCTTATGATGAAACACATCATTATAAAATGGAAGCTGACTTGTAAGAAATTATCATATTTCAGAGACTGTCATACAAAACTGTGTATTGTAAATCTGTAGAATGTGAACCGCACTAAGAGCTGTCGTTTTCACAGGACATGGCAGGTGTGCTGAAGCCTAAGGCAGCCAAGCTACTGGTGAGCACCCTGAGGGACAAATTCCCTGATCTCCCCATACACGTCCACACCCACGACACTGCCTGCGCCGGGGTGGCGTCCATGTTGGCTGCTGCAGAGGCTGGGGCTGATGTGGTGGATGTAGCGGTGGATTCGATGTCCGGTCTGACATCACAGCCCAGTATGGGGGCTGTTGTAGCAGCATTGGAAGGCACAGACCTGAGTACAGGTACAGCATGATCCCCATCACACACCTGACTACAACACGATCCCCATCACACACCTGACTACAGGTACAGCACAATCCCCATCACACACCTGACTACAACACAATCCCCATCACACTCCTGACTACAGGTTCAGCACGATCCCCATCACACACCTGAGTACAGGTACAGCACAATCCCCATCACACACCTGACTACTACAGGTACAACACGATCCCCATCGCACACCTCTCAGTTGTACAGGGTTGTATTACGAAGTTGTTATTTTAGTCCACATTGGAGGGTGCCACCCCTTAAATTTGGTTAATTTGTGGTTATTTTTACACCACCCCATCCCCTCTTGAAAATTAAAATTTCCTTATCTGAGCTGTTCCAAACAAAAACGACCCTTATCAAACAATGCATGGTTTTCTGGCAGATTTACTCTTAGGGCTATTCCTGCAAAAAACGTATGGGGGGGGGGGGGGGGGGGGGGAGGCAGTTGATATTTTTTTGGATAGCTGTTGATTTGGGAAAATGTATTTGTATGGGTAGTGGTGAGTTGGGAAAATGTATTTGCATTGGTGGTTGTCTTCTAGGTTAAAAAAAAAAATATGGGTGCTAGTGAATTATGATTAAAATGAAAACATTACAGAGTTTGTATCATGTTGCGAAATTTCTTTTATTATAAAAGAAGAGGGAAAAGAAAAGCGGAGCCATCCTACATTATGTACGAAAAAAGATTGATAAATGGGCAGATAACTCTATACAAAGTAAATGTTTCAGTTTGTGTAGAAATGACAACAATAATAAATGAATAAATAAAAACGAAATGTTTTCTGTTGGAGTGACATGATTAGAAGTAACACCATCTCCAGATATGATCTATTAAGGGATATTTTTAGCGAACTCGGAAGGGAACGAGAAGAAAATTTATGTACGAGTTAACAAAGAAGTTGCAGCCATAAGCCCACCGAAACGTGTTTCCACATTTTTATCAGCCAATGGCTTTGGCAATTATTGTCAGGTCTTTCAAGGTAATAATAATATCCGCATTCATGTAAAACAAAAATTAAAATGCCCGAATTTTATCGAAACGTTGTGATGTGCCACATGTGTCTGAAACACCAACATGTACAACCTGTTTTAACACATAGGTCTATGTCACGGTCAAGGTTTGAACCTACAACACTGCTAGAAAACCAAATGCTAAACACTAGGCCACTACAGTACTGTAATGTAATAATTTTGGTATGAGCGAACCTTCTCTGTCAACTATTAAAATCAACATGCTTAAGATGACATTACAGCTTCAGTTTGGCTTGAGAATGGATCACAAATTACAATATCAACGTTTGAATATTTATTCACATTAATATAGTCAAAATTTAAATTTGGGTAATTTGTTCATATAAATCACCCCAAATTCTGGCTTATCTGGGAAATAGTTGCATGCACATAGGATTAAGACCAATATGAACTTGTTGAAACTAAACTCTACCTTTAAAGAAAAATCTTGTTTATATACAGGTGTTTCAGTATTGAATTATTAATTTTATTTGTATGGGTGGTGGTGGCAGGGGAGAATCTAATTTTATGGGTGGTGGTAGCAGATGAAAATTTAATTGCATGGGTGGCTGTCTTAAAAATAAAGTGCCTTCCCACCCACCCACCCACCCCCCCCCCCCACCCACCCCCCCCACCCCCCCCATAATTTTTTTTGCTGGAATAGCCCTTACATCATCATAATGAAAAAAACCATAACATCATTTTTTGCATACTTGTGAGGAAAGACGTCATAATTACCTATCACCAGTTACATTTGTAGCTATCACCTTTGATTGACTGTAATATCCTAATAACAATTGATATTGCTCTAATAGAGGGATTGTTCTCTATAGTTCATGCTTTATAGCACTAAATTACATATGAGCCCTTTTTGCTTGGAACGGCTTATATTCTTTTTTTCTTTTCTTTTTTTTCCACACTTTCCATTTTTCACTGTTTTAATGTGTTTAAAGGTTGGCAGCCATAGTATACACAACTGTATTTTAGTGTGTATTTTAATGTGTATTTATTTTACTGTGTATTTATTTTACTGTGTATTTTGTCACTGAAAATTTAAATCCATGTGTTATGTAATGATCAAGCACTGTAGTAAGTAATGAAATACTGAACAGATATGGGAGTCGGAAAATATCGTTTGTTGAGTAGCTTTGAGGCACTAATGTGGAGAAATGATGTATTGCTTGAATTATTCCTCCACATATTTTAATCATCTACTCTCCAGAGCTAAATGTGATCAGAAAATGTCTTGTCATCTGTCTTTGTCACTTTTGTTGTCAGCTGTCGTAGTAAAATTTTCCCATTTTCGACTTTTCAAGAACCAATGTGTTAATTCAAACCAAACTTGGCATAAAGCATGCATTGATGATAGAAATTGATATCTCTCTGTTAGTCAGACTGATTACTCAGTATTATGTTACAGGTATCTCTATGACTGATGTGACTGATTATTCAGCTTACTGGGAACAGACAAGAAATCTCTATGCTCCATTTGAATGCTGCAAGACACTGAAGAGTGGGAACTCTGATGTCTACAATAACCAGATTCCGGGTTTGTTTACTGTACACAGTATTAGATTTACTCGTGGTTTATATCGTCATGGTTTCTTGTCTAAATCCATTCCACAGTTTTAAATTCACACGTCAGTTTTTATTTCCGATCTTTGTAAATAAGATGCACATAATTTCATACCCAGACCACTTTATACTCAGGTCACTTTGTACCAAGATCACCTCTTCATACTCTAGTTTCATGAGTCAATTCACACCCATTTAGCATTAAGGCTATGAAGTGACTAATCATATTAATGTTATGACTAGCTTATAATCACTGCTGTTTTCATTACACGATCCTTGTGTGTAGTGAAAAAAGCTAAAATTCAAATGCAGGGAAAATAAGGCTGTGTATAATATGTTGTTGCTGTGTACAAGGATTCGAAGAAGAATAAGGTATGAGTGGTCACTGTATTTGCCATCTTCGCTAGCCAAGGGTTTTCAGTCCACTCCGCTCCATATAATGGAGTTGACCAAAAACCTTTGGCAAGTGAAGATGTGTATTTGCTTGCTTTCTAAAGAGAGACTTTATTTTACTTCATCCAGGTGGCCAATACACAAACTTACAGTTCCAGGCCTTTAGCCTTGGGCTAGCGGATCAGTTTGAGGAAGTGAAGAGGAAATATGCTGAAGCCAATGAACTGCTGGGCGACATTCCAAAGGTGATCAACATGTGAAGTTTTACAAGAATAAACAGAATGTTTCATAGATTCATTTCAGAATGACAACTTTAACTAAATACACATTTTCTTCTAAGCAATTAAATTAATGAATGTAATTATAACTTAATTTTGAATCCACTCAGGTGACCCCGTCCTCAAAAGTGGTGGGGGATATGGCCCAGTTCATGGTCCAGAACAAACTGACAAAGGAGATGGTGGAGGAACGGGCGGCAGAGTTATCTTTCCCTGCCTCAGTCATCGAGTTCTTCCAGGGCTATTTAGGTGTACCACCAGGGGGCTACCCTGAACCACTCAGAACTAAGGTATAGATAGAACTACTGAACCACTCAGAACTAAGGTATAAATAAATAGAGCCACTGAACCACTCAGAACTAAGGTATAAATAGATAGAGCCACTGAACCACTCAGAATTAAAGTATAAATAGACCTACTGAACCACTCAGAACTAAGGTATGAATAGATAGAATTACTGAACCACTCAGAACTAAGGTACAAATAGATAGAGCTACTGAACCACTCAGAACTAAGGTATAAATAGATAGAGCCACTGAACCACTCAGAACTAAAGTATAAATAGAGCCACTGAACCACTCAGAACTAAGGTATAGATAGATAGAGTCACTGAGCCACTCAGAACTAAGGTATAAATAGATAGAGCCACTGAACCACTCAGAACTAAAGTATAAATAGATAGAGCCACTGAACCACTCAGAACTAAGGTATAGATAGATAGAGCCACTGAACCACTCAGAACTAAAGTATAAATAGATAGAGCCACTGAACCACTCAGAATTAAAGTATAAATAGACCTACTGAACCACTCAGAACTAAGGTATAAATAGATAGAGCCACTGAACCACTCAGAACTAAGGTATAAATAGATAAAGCCACTGAACCACTCAGAACTAAGGTATGAATAGATAGAGCCACTCAGAACTAAGGTATAAATAGAGCCACTGAACCACTCAGAACTAAGTTATAAATAGATAGAGCTACTGAACCACACAGAACTAAGGTACAAATAGATAGAGCCACTGAACCACTCAGAACTAAGGTATAAACAAATAGAGCCACTGAACCACTCAGAACTAAGTTATAAATAGATAGAGCCACTGAACCACTCAGAACTAAGGTATAAATAGATAGAACCACTGAACCACTCAGAATTAAGGTATAAATAGAACTACTGATCCACTCATATACTAAGGTATAAATTAAAAGAGCTTAAACTTTCACTAATTCATATGAAGGGTTTATTTTATACCTTTGTCATTAATGTACATGTATTTCTAGGCAGGATAATGAAATCATTTTGAAATTTAGGATTCAAATTCACAATAAAATTAGAAAAATTAGTTATTCCTTTGATATTTATTTCATTCTCTTTGATACTTATGAAGATTAGGCAATACATGTACTTATATACCCTATACAAATAAAGTGAAGAATATTTATTTATTTATCACAGATCTTGAAGGGACAACCCAGTCTCACTGGTCGTCCAGGAGAATCCCTCTCTGCGGTGGACTTTGATAAACTGAAAGCTGAGCTGACTGAGAAGCATGGTCATGATGTAAAGGAGCGCGATGTCATTAGTTCAGCGCTGTATCCAAAGGTCACCGACGAATTCCTGGAGTTCCGGGATAAATATGGCCCAGTTGATACACTAGGAACAAGAATATTCTTTAAAGGACCTAAAGTTGCCCAGGAAATGGAGGTCTGTTTCTACATTCATAGAATACTTGTATTTACTTCAGAAGATTTTTTGACAAGTTGTATTAACTCCCCATGAATATACATGTAACTTATTTTTCCTACATACATGTACATGTACATATAATACAATTTTTAAGAGTTTTTTACACAGTTTTGATGTATTTTTTTAGGGATTAGACTGACATGCCCATTGATACCAGTCCACGTGTCAAAGTGCAAAATGATCTAGACTTCTGAGAAATCATAAGATTCCCAATGCTACCCAATCTATTATTTCAAATTATTAGTAATAAATATGCACAACTTGCATTATTTTTGTTGTAAAATTATGTATTTCATTCACATATTCAAATTCACAAATCAGGTATATGCAACTGACAATTCTATTTAAAAAAAATATTTCCCATAAAAATTTATGCTGACAATCTAGGTTGAAAATGCCTAACATAACTTGCAGTATTCATCTTTAAGATTTCCAGTGCTCAGAAAATGTTTTTGCTTGGTGAGTAGTGGTTCCTTAACGAGTAAATTCTTGAAATTGTAGGTAAAAATAGAAAAGGGAAAGACCCTATCCATCAAGACCCTCGCCTGTGGAGACCTGAACAAGAGCGGAGAAAGGGAGGTGTTCTTTGAATTGAATGGCCAGCTACGATCAGTCAAGATCAAAGATGAAGTGGCATCAAAGGTGAAATATCAGAAAATGCGGTTTTATTTTACACAAACTCACTTTTCACTATATCTTAATACCATATAAGCAGAATTTTTAGCGAGAATTTATTTTTGGTGTTATTAGCGAGGCTGTTGAGATAGCTAAAATTGAATGTTGCTAACAATTTATTCCGTATCAAGGGGAACGGTTATCTTCCTTGGAATTATAAAATTGCTAAATATAGCTCTTGCTGACTACATATACCCATTTTTATGGAAAAATCACTAAATTTGTGTTTCATTAAAAATTCCTTTTATACAGTATATCCATTTATAGAGCTAAGTCATCATAATGAAAATATGTATTTTTGGATGTGTCCTGTATGTCTTTGTAAACTCTGAAAAATAAATTGCTAATGTATTTGTTGGTGTGAAATTATCATATATGACTTCTACAGAATCTAAATGTTGGCATTAGAGAAAAATAAGGTTTTTTCCTGTAATTTGTAGGAGTTGCATTTTCATCCCAAGGCCCTGAAGGGAGTTAGGGGGTCAGTGGGTGCCCCAATGCCAGGAGAAGTGGTGGACATCAAGGTTAAGGAGGGTGACAAGGTCGAGAAAGGTCAACCAGTCTTAGTGCTGAGTGCCATGAAAATGGAAATGGTTGTCACAGCACCAGCTTCTGGTGTAGTGAAGTCCATTGCTGTGGAGAAGAAGATGAAGTTGGAGGGAGATGACTTGTTGATGGACATTGAATGTGATTAAGATGGAGGAGAAATCGTAACAAACAAAAACCCAACAAAAATATTTATAGAGAGCTTGAGTTATGCATTGAATGTGAATAAGATGGAGAAAAAATCGTAATGGACAACCCTAAAAAAATATTTATAGAGAGCTTGAGATATGCATTCAGAATGTTAAGTTTTAGAGTACATGTACATTTAGATTTGTTGATTATTAGAAATGAGATTAACAAACAGAAGTGATAGATCTGGAATACAATAGACTGGTCTGTGCATGTGTGGCTTTAGGAAATGCACCAGGGCAATGTTTAGATACATGATAATATTAAGGCCAAGATTTTTCTCTTCTTATCTTAACTGTTTGGTTGTTAGTCTTAAAAATACCTATTTTCCTGAATATATCTTTTCATTAAGTTTCAGAGCCTTTCACCTGCCTGAACTTTCAGCATTTTCCACAAATATGGAATATCTCTGTATCATTTTTATGTGCAATTTTGGGCTGGTTTGTAGGGATTTTTTTTTTTTTGAAAGATTGATGTTGATTTTCATAAAAGTTGGTAGAGTATGAAATTAAATTTTCTAGTTGTTTATATGATTGGTATATTTTTGTGAGTTTAGAGGTGGTGATACCTGCATTTTTATATGTAGATTACAAAAGAATTAGAAGGAATTTCATTTTGTGCTTTTGATATTAAAAATGGAAATATTTCATGATCATTTTTTACACATGAATGATTAAAAATGAAATTGTGTAAAGTGTTTAGATCAGAGCTAAAGATGAGAAATTCCACACCTGTAAGCCAAATCTAACAACATGTACATGTATACTACATAACCAGCACATTGATACAATGTAGTACAAACACTGCATCTGGAGGACATTGAAGTTGTTATTTTTAGATGATATTTGGTGCATATTATAATTAGATAGTTTAAAGCAATTTACACTTTATTTACATTCTTTTCATTTTGTATGTTCTAACTCGATGTATCAAACTGTTCAGTGTATGGAATGTGTTATTGCCTGTGTGTCTACAATAATAGTAAAGTTACAAAGTGACACTGATCTGTAAAGTCTTCTACATGTTTAGTTACAAAGTGACACTGATCTGTAAAGTCTTCTACATGTTTAGTTACAAAGTGACACTGATCTGTAAAGTCTTCTACATGTTTAGTTACAAAGTGACACTGATCTGTAAAGTCTTCTACACGTTTAGTTACAAAGTTACACTAATCTGTAAAGTCTTCTACACGCTCAGTTACAAAGTTACACTGATCTGTAAAGTCTTCTACACATTTAGTTACACTGATCTGTAAAGTCTCCTACACATTTAGTTACAAAGTTACACTTCTACTCACTTAGTTACAAAATTGAGATACTATGATGTGACTAGTAAAAATACTTTGTTGATTGGGATTTAATCATTGATGGCTAGTGCTTAAATTTACAGTTTTACTAGTGTGACATCCTAGTATTGTTATGAAAATTGATATCATATAGCGATTTTTTTCCGTGGGGTGATAAATTTGGGTTATTTTAGTGGTCAGATAGCTTTCCACCAAAATTTCACTTGCCAGATATGCACCCAATTGCGACGTCAGTATTTACAAGAGAGATAACCCTTCCTTGTCTGCCAAAATTTATTGCACTAAAATTATTAGCATACCTTTGAGCCAGCAAATCGCTAAATTTTAGACCCACGGAATAAAACCTGTTATACAGTATTGAATTGATTTGTCAGAGTGCTAAGTATAGATATGAATTGATTTGCTTTGTTCTTTGTTTTTACTCTGCAAACATGTTGTGTTCAACCAATGTTAGAGCTGCATGAATTTATCATCTGCAGTAAAACTGTTAAAAACTTGCAAGTTTTGATTATTCAGATGTATACATTTAGAGTACAAAAATATGTTTTAAGAGGTGGGCATTATATTTCTACATTCTCTTGTGCAAGACTCTTGCCTATTGTTGTCAAAGTTATCTGCAGAGATGTAACAATCCTATCATGTATTATATACCCATCAATGTATCATTCTTTGATACTGTGGATTTCACAGCGTGTGATCCGGTTTTCCAGATCACTACACTGGTTTTCTGATTCCGTATCAGTATCCTCTGAAACTGATGCCGTCACAATGCATCAACGCAACGTTATTTGTGGAAATATTGACCGCGTCACAAAACAAAACTGCGTACACAAAACATAATTTCATGGTATGTCTGTGTTTTTGATAATTTGGATTACATTTATTATCTTAAAAATGTTAATTTAAAATGCAGAAGGGGGTATATAATAAATTTATCATTACTAAAGTAACTTTATCCGAAGAGTTAGATCATGTCTCGTTGACAGGCGCGGATCATCAGATCAAAGTCTACGCTTCGTGTCTCGTGTGATCTGATGATCCGTGCCTGTCAACTTGACGTGATCCGACTCTTCGGATCAAGTTACTGTAGTAATAATATATATGTATTTTGTTGGACCAGCTTAGCTACCTTTATTTGTTTGCTCAATATTTATAAACATGGTTTTCTAAATTTCAGTATTTTCATACAGTTGTTTCCCGCTTCTGATATTTGTGTATATTGGTGCATATTGGCATAAGATTTTAAATCTTTTATGCTTCTGTAAATTATTTGCTTTTGTTTCCACAAAAGCGATAAGGTTCTTTTGTGATGCTGAAAGTGCTTGCATTAAATATATTTTTTTTTTCTTTTGAAAGGATTCTTTTTAGCATTTGCTGTTATATTTTTTTATCTTGTACATGTGTTGTAGATGTTTTGGTTTGACACTATAACCGTTATGAATGCATAATATTCACGTGATGTAGCAGATCATGAAATGACGTATTGCAGATTGATATTCAAAACATATCAAGTAATGATACTTCTTCCAAATGATTACTAACTTTTAATATTCGTTTTTGATAAAACAAATGTTTGGGTTTAACTTCAGCTTTTAAGAAGATGCTATTTGTGCTCCCATTTAGATTATATAATACAATACAATCTGATTGAGGCCACACCTGTGTTTACAGTACAATCTGATTGAAGCCACACCTGTATTTACAGTACAATCTGATTGAGGCCACACCTGTGCTTACAGTACAATCTGACTGAAGCCACACCTGTATTTACAGGATTGGATGTGATAGTGGAGGTATGGCTTCTGTCAGATTTTATTACAGTAAGGTATATGATAAAAGATAAATACATGGTAACTGTTGTGATAGAACTTGCAGACATCTTATTATAATATTCATTGTAACCAAGTAACATTTCATAGTATAAAATAAAAATGTTATAGCAATGCTAGTAAATCTGATCTTTTTTGTTTGTTTCTTTGTTTTCCAGATGCAGAGAAAAGTGTAAAACTCTTATGGCATATAAAACTAATCTCTAGTTTCTCAGGCCAAAAATTTCAATGTAATGGGACATGAAGGGATGTTTTTTTAATTAGCCTTAGAATATTTTTGTACACTTATTTTAGATCTCCCTTTTTAAAGAGTAGAACAAGCTTTTAAACTATTTATCATAAAAGATTGGTTCATTTTTTATGAAATAATTATTTTATGCACAAACTGAAAGAGAAAATTGAGTTATTCCCCTTTTCAATTAGATCAGTGCGGTAGCTTTCGATGGAATACCTGGAAAAAAAACTAAGGATTAATTTTTGTGGCCTAAAACAAAATGAAAACGATTCATTATGTATCTAACGTTACTTGTCAAACGTACACAGAAAGCATGTCAACGAGCTCAGATATTTCAGTTTTAAAAGATCATGAAAGATGTTATTTTTAAACTTGAAGGACACAACGCATGTTTTCCTCATTGAACTCGTAAAATTTTTCAAGAGTGCGTCAGTATAACGCCGTGTTCCCACTTACTAACGACGTGCTGATCACAATTCAAAAATAATACCGGTAATAAGATTTCTTTATCAAAATATAATAATGTGATTTTCACGTTAATTAAATTTGTATAGATTTGTGTGGTTTTTTTCTTTCTTTCCGAAATGCACCCGTGACAGTACATGTAGCTTGGCTTAGGGCCTAGTTGTCAACAATGTAACGTATTATAATTTGTCTAATCCAAAAATAAATAATGATTGCACTGCTTATTTTTAGAAAAACAGCGCCAATTACAGATGTAAGAAGGAATAACACCAAACAGTTTGTAGACAGCGACCCATATAAACATTGGCGATTTCATACTCGCTTTCCTCTCTATATTTGGGTATTTATGCACTGGTTGCGAAAACATAAAACTCGGGAAATTTGTCAACATCGATAACAACCCATGGTGAATAAATTAGGCCCCTAAAAGCTGAGTTTTTAATAATATCTGCAGTACTTTCACAATCTGAAGGGCACATGTGACGTCACTATACCACGTGACTACCTACCTAATTAACTAGACTTTTTTGAAATCGGGGCTTAAATTTTCAGTCTGTATTGTGGTTAATTATCGCAAAATTTCGGCGAACGAACTATTAGAATTAATTACTATAAGCATAAAAAAGACGAAATGCATGTAATTTTGTATACTTTGAAAACATGAGATGTGTCCTTTAAGAATTAATGGAATGATCTCTTGTGATAGTGTCCGTTCCTATTATCGAAACAAGATGCGTTTGTGAAACACTGGTGTCCCTATATGGCAGCAAAGTACATGTAATCATGGTACCAAATGAAAGGTCTTGTCAAACGGAATACACATAGGAAACCGGGATGTCGTGGGTTCGAGCCCCGCTCGTGACATAACCGCGTCAAACCTAGGACGCTAACATAGGTAGTGATTGCTCCTTCACCAAAACGCTCGGCATGTAAAAATTAGAATCACGGGTCTTTCGGATATGACCTATAAAACGGAGGGCTCGTGTCGCGGCAGATGTTGGCACGTTAAGGAATCCTCACTGCTACGACCGTACCGTAAGCGCTAAGCATGTTTTGAATTCTCCTTTTAGCTCACTTGAGCCGAAGGCTCAAGTGAGTCTTTCTGATCAAAATCTGTCCGTTGTCTGTCGTCGTCGGCGGCGTCGTAAACTTTTTACATTTTCATCTTCTTCTCAAGAACCACTGGGCCAATTATAATCAAAGTTGGCCAAAAGCATCCTTGGGTAAAGGGCGTTCGAGTTTGTTCAAATAAAGGGCCATGTCCCTTCAAAGGGGAGATAATCATAAAAATGCAAAATTAGGGTGGGGTCATTTAAAAATTTTCTTCTAAAGAACCACTGGGCCAGAGGAGCTGAAATTTTAATGAAAGCTTCCTGACATAGTACAGATTCAAGTTTGTTCAAATCATGGCCCCTGGGGGTAGGTTGGGGCCACAATAGGGGATCAAAGTTTTACATAGAAATATAATGGGGAAATCTTTAAAAATCTTCTTCTCAAGAGCCAATGAGCCAGAAGAACTGAGATTTACATGAAAGCTTCCTGACATAGTGCAGATTCAAGTTTGTAAAAATCATGGCCTCCAGGGGTAGGTTGGGGCCACAATACGGACTAAGGTTTTACATGCAAATATATATGGAAAGTCTTCAGATATGGGCCAAGGTAACTCAGGTGAGCGATGTGGCCCTTGGGCCCCTTTCTAAGTTTTTGGTTTGAACATATTTTATTGTAAATGAATTTACAAAGAGATTGAGCACAAGTTCTTAGAACGCTCCCTTCCATATATATACATAAATGTATATATACAATCTATTTTTGTATGCATGGTAAAACAGTCATTGTAAATATAATCTAGCGCATGTCGATCACTTAAAGAAAAACGAAGTAATGATTTGTACCAATTAATCAAAATCACCACTATGTTTGATAAAAGCTTGTATGATAGTAAACAAATATTCGTTTTCAGTATTACTAAGGGAATTGTCACCTCAAAGAAGATCATGAGTGTCAACAATATACAAGTTTGCCAATTCCAAATATCCCATTAAAAAGAATATTTCTGGTTTCTTTATTTCTAGGACATTAAAAAAAGTAATGATATTCATCTTCAACTTTTCCACAAGTACATTAATGATGTTACAACGGAATAAAAAGAAAAGATATGCTCTTGTTACTAATCAAGTTAATCCTGTACCTATTTTTGCTGCACTTAGTTGAATATTTTCTAACTTTTCAGATTTGTTTTGATTTATACATCCTCCCCCGTGCTTCTGAGATGGATTATAATTGTGGTCTTATAAAAAAAAAATGTACATCAATTATAATGTATTGCGATTAATTTATGTTTGATTATATATTTTTTTCATAATCCCCAGTTTTTTCTTGGTATTGGCAAGTAATGAGTTAATATAATGTGACCAACTTAGATCTTAAGAAAAAATAATGCCTAAATGTTTGTGTTGACACTGTACAAAATTCAGCTTAGGATAGTTCACATTTTTCTTTTTAGTGAAAAATACTGCCTTTGTTTTTGAAGGATTGAATTTCAAAAGTCATTTTCCGGACCATTTTTGTACTTCAATAAGATCATTACTTAAATAACGTTCGATCGTTTCTGAATTATCAGAAGAATGTTGTAAAGAATTATCATCAGCGTGTGATCTACAAAAAGTGACCATTTTGTCTGCAATATCATTAATATAAATCAAAAATAGCAGAGGACTAAGAACAGAACCTTGAGGAACCCCTACGCGTACTTGTTTTACAGAGGAGAGCGAGTCCCTGTATAAAACTCTCTGTGTTAAATCTTCTAAATAGCTTTTAAACCATAATATCGATGATTCGCCGTTAATTCCATATATTTACATTCTCTCATATTTCTTTTAAAATTTACATTGCTTTCATCATAGACAATGAATGCATGTTTGTTGCAAACAAGTTCGATCCGTTTTTTTTTAGTATCACCTGTTTGCGTAATCATTACCAAATATGGAGCATTATCAAGGTCAAAGGGTGCATTGACTGTTCCGTTTAACGTAACGAATGGGTCAAACATATGATATTTTAGTACTAATTTAGAAAATACATAAAATTATAAACAATAAAATATCTGTCTTTGTTGTTTCATCGGGTGATGAATGTAGCAATAATTGTAGCTACAAAACTGTAGCTCTCTGAGAAAATATTTGGACAGATCAGAGATCTGGAGTTCTGTCCCAATATTTTCTCAGAGAGCTACAGTTCTGCAGCTACAATCATTGCAGGAAAAAAATGCATAACCCGCTAACGCGGGTGATGAATTCTTTTCTGCAGTGCTTTCTACCTTCATCACCTGATGAAACACAAAGAAAACATTTTATTGTTTAAATGATTGTAACTTGAAAAATGATCCTCTGTGCCAGACACGATCAAATGCTTTGGAAAGATCGCAAAATATCATACTGACATGATTTACCCTTATCTATAAATTTTGAAACAAAATAAGCGTGTAACTGGTGTGCGTGTTTCATCCTTCAATATAAATTTACATTCACTGAATTTTTTTTTCTTCCTTATATTTCTTTTGAAATTGTCATTGCTTTCATCATGGATAAGGAATACATGTTTGTTGCAAACTAGTTCGATCCAGCCTTTTTAGTACCAACTGTCGGCGTAATTATTAACTAAATATGGAGCGTTGTCAAGGTCAAAGTTCACATTGGTTGTCCGAATGGTCAACGAATGGTAATCTAATTTATATCTTTTAAGAATATAAACAATAAAATGTCTTTCTCTATTGTTTTATTGGGTGGTGAACTTCATTTACCAGTGTTTGTTCTTGAGAATACTGTATGTGTATAATAATAAAAAAATTAAAAATCACCCGCGAATGCATTGGTTGTATTTCAGAGTTATCTGCCCTTTATAAAAACAGATTTCTATGTTGGTGGTAACTTTGCTCATAAAAATATGTCAAGGTGAAAAGTTTGAGCTTTTTATCGAGAGAAATATATTGAAACAACATACATTTATTACTGAAAAATAAATCATTATTTGGTAAATGTATAAAGTATAATAGATTGACATTTGTTACCCCAAATAAATGAGCAGTGCCCTCTCTAGTTTGTCATGGCCAGCTTAAAATCTACATAAGACCATTGTCTAAAGTTTGTCGTGTGTTATTAAGACAACATTCCTCCGTGTTAATTATATAATATGCTTTAGTAAGAGGCGCGATAAAATACGGTTAACTATTCAATATATCATCCGTTTTAATAGCTACACAGCCATTATCAAAAGATGTAGATTTCAAGTTACTCTTGAGCTCACTTTGAAAAACAACTTCAAACACTTCAAGATACAGAAACTTGTAAACAAAACAATACATAGTCGACCTCACAGGTGTACATAGAATATCTTAATGCACGGATTTATCGAGCTATTCACCTATTTAAATTTAGTGCAGCTGCACATTTTTAGAAAGTGCAAGATCCGTGTTTTATGGTGCATATCATGGACCAAGTTACGATTAATCTGGTAAATAACGTTTTTCTATACACTAAACCTTAACCTACAAATTAAGAACAAGTACATACATGTATTGCATAGAATGAGTTGGTTTTGATTCACTGCAAATATCACAGGCAATTGCATCGCTTGGGGTCGAATTTACTATTAAAGAGTTTATAGTTAAATCGACCCCAAGCGATGCAATAGCCTGTGCAAATATGTTTTTAAAAAAGTTCTTGCAGTATGTTCAAAAACACAATTTAACATATACATCGATCATTTTATTTTTGTCCCCACTCTCTCTCACTCAGTAAATGGTGCAGTGGGAGGAGGGGCTTGCGCTGTAAAGTGCTTTTCGTGTTCCCTATATAGAACGCCTATCAAAATCACAGATGGATCCACTCCCTTTGATGAAAAGGTGAAGGTGACAAACGGTGATCAATCTCATAACTCCTACAAGGAATGCAAAATAAAGAGTTGGGCAAACACGGACCCTTGGATATAACTGGTGCTGAGGAGAAAACATCCTCTGTCGACTGGTGACACACGCCGTGAGCCCTATATCACGATAAATCCCCATTTTAATGAACAAAACAAACAAGTTTTTTCCCCCTGAAAATTTATGTATCTTCTTCACCATGAGTTTATCAACTATCTTGTGTTTTATCCACTATCTTGGTTTTATCCACTATCTTCACCTTGCGTTTTATATACTATCTTGTGTTTTATCCACTATCTTCACCTTGTGTTTTATCCACTATCTTCACTTGTGTTTTATCCAATCTCTTGGGTCTATCCACTATTTTCACCTTGCGTTTTATATACTATCTTGTGTTTTATTCACTATCTTTACCATGTGTTTTATCTACTATCTTCACCTTGTGTTTTATCTACTATCTTCACCTTGTGTTTTATCCACCATCATCACCATGTGTTTTATCTACTATCTTCACCTTGTGTTGTATCTACTATCTTCACCTTGTGTTTTATCCACTATGCTCACCTTGTGTTTTATCTACTATCTTGTGTTTTATCTACTATATTCACCTTGTGTTTTATCTACTATCTTGTGTTTTATCCACTATCTCCACCTTGTGTTTTATCCACTATCTTCACCTTGTGTTTTATCCACTCTCTTGGCTTTATCCACTATTTTCGCCTTGCGTTTTATATACTATCTTGTGTTTTATCTACTATCTTCATTTTGTGTTTTATCTACTATCTTCACCTTGTGTTTTATCTACTATCTTGTGTTTTATCTACTATCTTGTGTTTTAGCTACTATCTTGTGTTTTATCCACTATCTTCACCTTGTGTTTTATCCACTATCTTCATTTTGTGTTTTATCTACTATCTTCATCATGTGTTTTATCTACTATCTTGTGTTTTATCTACTATCTTCATCTTGTGTTGTATCAACTATCTTCACCTTGTGTTTTATCTACTATCTTCATCATGTGTTTTATCTACTATCTTGTGTTTTATCTACTATCTTGTGTTTTATCCACTATCTTCACCTTGTGTTTTATCCACTATCTTCATTTTGTGTTTTATCTACTATCTTCATCATGTGTTTTATCTACTATCTTGTGTTTTATCTACTATCTTGTGTTTTATCCACTATCTTCACCTTGTGTTTTATCCACTATCTTCACCTTGTGTTTTATCTACTATCTTGTGTTTTATCTACTATCTTGTGTTTTATCCACTATCTTCACCTTGTGTTTTATCCACTATCTTCACCTTGTGTTTTATCTACTATCTTGTGTTTTATCTACTATATTCACCTTATGTTTTATCTACTATCTTTATCATGTGCTTTATTTACTATCTTCACATTGTGTTTTATCTACTATCTTCATTTTGTGTTTTATCCACTATCTTCATCTTTTGTTTTATCCACTATCTTGTGTTTTATCCACTATCTTGTGTTTTATCAACTATCTTCACCATGTTTTTTATCTACTATCTTAACCTGGTGTTTTATCTACTATCTTGTGTTGTATCTACTATCTTCATCATGTGTTTTATCTACTATCTTGTGTTTTATCTACTATCTTCACCTTGTGTTTTATCCACTATCTTCACCTTGTGTTTTATCCACCATCTTGTTTTATCTACTATCTTGCGTTTTATATACTATCTTGTGTTTTATCTACTATCTTGTGTTTTATCTACTATCTTTTGTTTTATCTACCATCTTCATCTTGTGTTTTATCTACTATCTTCACCTTGTGTTTTATCTCCTATCTTCATCATGTGTTTTATCCACCATCTTGTTTTATCTACTATCTTGCGTTTTATATACTAGCTTGTGTTTTATCCACTATCTTCATCATGTGTTTTATCTACTATCTTAACCTTGTGTTTTATCCACTATCTCCACCTTGTGTTGTATCTACTATCTTAACTTGTGTTTTATTTATTATTTTCACCTCGTGTTTTATCTACTATCTTCACCTTGTGTTTTATCCACTATCTTCACCTTGTGTTTAATCTACTATCTTAACCTTGTGTTTTATCCACTATCTTCACCGTGTGTTTAATCTACTATCTTCACCATGTGTTTTATCCACTATCTTCATCATGTGTTTTATCTACTATCTTCACCTTGTGTTTTATCCACTATCTTCATCATGTGTTTTATCCACTATCTTCATCATGTGTTTTATTTACTATCTTCACCTTGTGTTTTATCTACTATCTTCACCTTGTGTTTTATCCACTATCTTCATCATGTGTTTTATCCACTATCTTCATCATGTGTTTTATTTACTATCTTCACCTTGTGTTTTATCCACTATCTTCATCATGTGTTTTATCCACTATCTTCATCATGTGTTTTATCCACTATCTTCATCATGTGTTTTATTTACTATCTTCACCTTGTGTTTTATCTACTATCTTCACCTTGTGTTTTATCCACTATCTTCATCATGTGTTTTATCCAGTATCTTCATCATGTGTTTTATTTACTATCTTAACCTTGTGTTTTATCTACTATCTTCACCTTGTGTTTTATCCACAATCTTCATTTTGTGTTTATCTACTATCTTCACTTTGTGTTTTATCCACCATCTTGTTTTATATACTATCTTCATTTTCTGTTATATGTACTATCTTCACCTTGTGTTTTATCCACTATCTTCACCTTGTGTTTTATCCACTATCTTCATCTTGTGTTTTATCCACAATCTTCATTTTGTGTTTATCTACTATCTTCACTTTGTGTTTTATCCACCATCTTGTTTTATATACTATCTTCATTTTCTGTTATATGTACTATCTTCACCTTGTGTTTTATCCACTATCTTCATCTTGTGTGTTTTCTACTATCTTCACCTTGTTCTTTTTTAAATTTACTATCTTCACCTCTTCTTTTTCATTAGCCATTTTCACCTCTTGTTTTTCATTAGCTATTTTGACCTCTTGTTTTTTATTTACTATTTTGACCTCTTATTTTTCATTTACTATTTTGACCTCTTGTTTTTCATTTACTTTTTTCACCTCTTGTTTTTCCATTAACTATTTTGACCTCTTGTTTTTCCATTTACTATTTTGACCTCTTGTTTTTCATTAGCTATTTTCACCTCTTGTTTTTCATTTACTATTTTCACCTCTTGTTTTTCATTCACTATCTTCACCTCTTGTTTTTCATTAACTATTTTCACCTCTTGTTTTTCATTTACTATTTTGACCTCTTGTTTTTCATTTATTTTGACCTCTTGTTTTTTATTTACTATTTTGACCTCTTGTTTTTCATTAGCTATTTTGACCTCTTGTTTTTCATTTACTATTTTGACCTCTTGTTTTTCATTTACTATTTTGACCTCTTGTTTTTCATTTACTATCTTCACCTCTTGTTTTTCATTTACTATTTTGACCTCTTGTTTTTCATTTACTATTTTGACCTCTTGTTTTTCATTTACTATCTTCACCTCTTGTTTTTCATTTACTATTTTGACCTCTTGTTTTCCATTTACTATCTTCACCTCTTGTTTTTCATTTACTATTTTGACCTCTTGTTTTTCATTTACTATTTTGACCTCTTGTTTTTCATTAACTATCTTCACCTCTTGTTTTTCATTAGCTATTTTCACCTCTTGTTTTTAATTTACTATATTCACTTTTGTTTTGTTTTTATTATCGTCACATCATGTTTTTTAATTAACAAAATAAACACAACACCCCTCCAATATATATATATATTAGATGCGTCAATTCTTCGGGTTTGAATGATCGATGTTTTATACTAATCTACCTCGCATTTCAATGATTATCAGTTTTTTTTAACCATGTACACCTTATTTACATTCATCGTTTTGACGATCATCCCCTTCCATCTATTAATTTGATTCTCCCAAGAAACGTAGAATCTTTACTAAAGTTTACACAAATCGTTGTTTTTGAGTATTTTTACGTTAACACAAGTGGATGTCATTTTTACTATTCTTTATTTAATTTATTTTAACTATTTTTACGTTAACACAAGTCGTTGTCATTTTTACTATTTTTTAATTACTATTTTTACGTTAACACAAGTCGTTGTCATTTTTACTATTTTTTAATTACTATTTTTACGTTAACACAAGTCGTTGTTTTTTACTATTTTTACGTTAACACAAGTCGTTGATTTTTTTTTTTTTTTTACTATTTTTACGTTACCACAAGTCGTTGTCATTTTTACTATTTTTTAATTACTATTTTTACGTTAACACAAGTTGATTTCTTTTACTATTTTTACGTTTACACAAGTCGTTGTTTCTTACTATTTTTACGTTAACACAAGTTGTTTTTTTTTGTTTGTTTTTTTTACTATTTTTACGTTAACACAAGTCGTTGTTTTTTTGTTTTTTTAAACTATTTTTACGTTAACACAAGTCGTTGGTTTTTTTTACTATTTTTACGTTAACACAAGTCGTGTTTTACTATTTTTACGTTAACACAAGTCTTTGTTTTCACTATCTTTACTCACATTTATACAAAAATCGCTGTTCACGATGACCGTTACGTACATTTACACGAAAGGTGACGATAATGAACATTGATTAATCTCATAACTCCTACAAGGAATGCAAAGTAAAGAGTTGGGTAAACACGGACCCCTGAGGATACCAGAGGTAGGATCAGGTGTCTAGGACACCCACTGTGAGCCCTATGTCTTGATCAGGTAAACGGAATAATCCGTAGTCAAATTCAGTGTGCCAATAACGGCAAAAGAATCGGTATGAAACACATCAGACAGCATTTGACCCAATGATAGGTTGTATTGGCAAACTAGATCATTATAACATCCATAGAATTTGCGAAATGCTGACTTTAAACGAGACTGTTGATACCCCTGTAACATCAACTTGTCAGTAGCCTGTCCAGATCTGAAAACCGATCATACGCAGAACAAGCTCTTATGTATCGAATCAGTTGAGAGATATAAACACGATATACAGGTGATAACAGAATATTGCTACATAAATATGGGAAGTTGGCGACGGAGAAGCCGAAATCTTCCTGTTTGTTATGAAGTTGAGTTGTTAATTTGCCGCTGATATTGATTTTCAATAAAATATTTAAGGCTACAGCAAGAGATTTTTTCTTCTCATGTAGAAGATTTGAGTAAACTCTGCTTCATAAGAATATAAAAACACTTCAGCTAACACAAGAGCACAATTCATATACATCGTTGTCTTGTTAACGTTTTTCTTAATGCTTACAACAACATAGAATTTAAATTCCAAGATCTGCTAAACTTCTACTTTTGAAACCTAAATACAAACCCGAATGGAATAACACCATACACCGATAAATTTTCAATCAAATAGTAATATAAGAAAGAATAATACAATAATTACAACATGTGATTTTATTTACCTTAAACTTAGTAACCTGGTTTTTACACCCGCATTTTCTAAAGAAAGTTCGGGTGTACTGTTGATTCTCTGGTCCGTCCGTCCGTCTGTCACACTGTCTTCTTCCCCAAACTTCTCTTTTATATTAATCAGCTGTAACCAATTGACATTTTGGAATATGACAGGAGGTGTCCTGTAGATGTGCAATAAGGTATTTAAATTTTCATTTGTACCCTGGGAGCAAAATGGGGATTAAATAACGAGGTTATTTTCTTTAAAAAAACAAAAAACAAAACACCATGATTCCCAGAACTCCTCATACATTTTACGCAGTAAAATATCAGTCTTTTGGAAGATGGTGTCTTGTAAGTGTGCAATAAGATTTCGGAATTTTCATTTTCACACTGAGGCCCAAATGGGGGTCGAGAAACAACGTGGTTGTTTTTTTGACAACCCCCTCCCCCCGGTTCCCAGAATTTCTCTTACATTTTACGCTGTAGCTAAATCATCTCTTGGAAAGTAATTGATGGTGTCCTATCGATGTGCAATAAGGTTTCAGAATTTTCACCCTGGGGGCCGATTGGGGATTGAAAATTGAAATACATTTTCTACAGAAAAACCCGCTTTCCAGTACTCCTCTTACATTTCATGCATATTGATAAAAATAATTTTAAAAATTAAAGTTTAACAAATAAAGAAAACATTCTTTAGACTATTTTTAATGAGAATATATTGCTTATCATGCTACGCACTTTTTAAATCAATATTTCTAAAATAAGAAATAGTGCATTATATAACCTTAAAAAGAACAAAAGAAATGTTAAAGAGTAATAATGTTACTACCCTAGTACAAGTGTGCATGCGTGTTACAGGTTCTTTTTTGTACGTATATTAATTTCATATGTCTTATAAACATTTATTACAGATAATCGCCATCTGCTATAATCGTATGTAGTCAGTTTCTTTTTTATGTCGACATGACTTTGCTTATATATGTTGCTCTTTCCTTGTATTCCCTCAAGGGCCCCAAATTATTCTATTCTAAAAGGATGTCAGCCATTATGACGATGTGGTATACATCCTTAAGTCTGTTATCAGTTTATGGTCTTGAGGCTAGCTGTATCAAATTTACCACTCTATTTTCAAAATTACCGCCAAATTCTCACCACCACGTCTAAATAGTGATACGTCATCGCTACCGTAGGCCATAGTTAGCCAGCGCCTTATACATGTACATTTATGAACTACAACACCTAAATTCGAGATTTTAAAAAAACACAACGTAATTTTTGGAAATGTAGCGGTAATGTATTCCTCCCAGAGGTCATATTCTCGCCTGTGCATTTTATGCTAAATTTCATATGTGACCTATATTCACTTAAATTTGAAAATATTTACTAGTTTGGTATTTAAAGGCAAACATTTGCGAGCAGGTATTCCTGTCTTATGACAGTGTCTAGTTACATCTGATATTGAATTGACAGAAAATTTCTATACCTTTGTATTTTTACAGGGCAATACAGAGGAATCTGTCTTTTGAGTAATGGACATTGTGTAGTTTGGCTTTTCTTGTATATTTTGGAAAAAAAATATTTCTTAGTAATTCTGAAAATCAACATATGACAATTAGATAATTCCTCAATGATGATAAAGAATTTGTAAAAATCCTATTCTACAACTATTTTCTTGCGCTTTCTGAAAAAGAAATTCACTTTTTCATATCAAATGCATGTAATTTTCCCCTTAATCATATTTTAAATATCAAATTACAATCAATTATATTTTTTATTAAATCTAATATTTTATAACAAATGATTCTCCACAATAACAGGCCAAATATAAATAAATAAACATAGCCACTTTTACGATGGCTCAATTCCGTAAAAGTAATGACTTCAATATTTTTTAATCAGCTTGACATCACGGACAAGCTCCGGTCCAATAGCATATTTATTCGCCATTATCCGCGGTATTGTCTCGAGACTTCCGAATCATTGACACCGACATCTCTCAATATCAACAGACGTGACAAAATTTTGCAGTAATTGATTTGTTGCACTACGGACATAAGTGGTGAATTATGTAAATCATCCAGTCAAATGAGCAGTGACGGCAAGCCATTCCCTCGCTCTCTCCGCAGAGCATTCAAATTATTGTTTCATGCAATTTGTGTATTATGTCGGAATTACAAGCGTTCACAGATTCTAAATCAAAATTCCGGGCCCTGATTGCAGTGATATCCCCCATGTATTGATCTTTCGCGTGTCATGTACCAAAAAAGACAATTCTTGATTTCTGAAGCTAGTAGTATTTTATATCAGGAGTCCTCCGTTCCGTTTTATTTCAGTTGGGAATTGACTATGAGAGTCATTTGTCGATAAACGCGGTTTCATTAAGTGATTTACAAGGATGTAAACAATACCGTTACATTTTGATCTGAAGTGTAGCTGATATGATGAAAATAACAGTGTCATATAGATCAATTTTTATATGAATTTCCTATACGACGTTAACGACCAAATTATTACTGCCAATAAAAAGATTTTTACAAAAAAGATATTATCAGTTTTAAGTTCGGAAACGACCAGAAAAACTGATTTTGATACGCGATACAATACTGCCGAGTTGTATTATTTTTGTACATTTACAGATATAATAAAATGGGAGACGTTATCGAGTACTCACGTCTGGAGATCTACGTGACTTGGTGAAGCTCACGTCAAAACAAATACAGAGTCCGAAGAAACAGGTACGACCAATAATCAAAAACAATCACAGATCAAGACCAAGTACATAAAGCAACACAACTATAGTATTTGTACAACTTTGTAGTAACTATATACCTTTAATGCTCTATTTCTTACGTAAATTAAAAGTGAAGAAAACGACCAATGATCAAACTCATAAATCCATAAATACAAAATAACAGCAGGGCAAACATGGACATACCAGAGGTGGGATCGGGTGACTAGGAGGAGTAAGCATCCCCTGTCGACCGGTCACACCCGCCGTGAGCCCTGTGTCTCGATCAGGTCAACGGAGTATTCCGTAGTCAAGAGCGATCTAACAATTTGTATAAAACACGTCAAATAGCATTCGACCTAATGACGGTTTGAATTATCAAATAAGATCATTATAACCACAAACTTTGTGAATTGCTGCCTTTAAACGAGGCTGTTAAAACCCCTGTAACGTCAGTAATCTGTCAGTAGCCTACCTCAAATTAAAACCTAATCATAGGCAGAACATACTCTCGCGTCTCAATTTAGTTAAGAGACATAGACACCATAACTATACAAGTAACCAAGGAATTATGGGAAGCTGACGATGGAGAAACTAAAGTCATTCCGTTTAACACAGAGTTAAATCGTTAGTTTGCCATGCATTAACATCTATGTTAATATGAAGCAGATATGGAAGATTCTGTAGTGTCTTTCATTTCAAGTTCACTGTTATATATATCGAATCGACAGGTGCATGAAAACGAGTATTGTTAATTGATAAAACTCGTCGCTATATATCTAAACGTCGAGTTGAAGGCCACAGAAAGTGAATTTTCTTTTCTTGTATATATGCTTTTTAGATAAATTCTGCCTCATAAAAATACAAAAACAAGATTGCTACACGTAGCCATGTCCCCCACCGCCGCAAAAAAAGTTGAAACACAAAAGTCTCGTAACTCCTCTAAAATTTGTTGAATCAAAATGACGGCGCAATATGATCAACTACATACGGTGACTAACAATCCTACAAAATTTGAACAAAATCCGTTGAGCGGTTTCGGAGGAGTTGCGTCCACAAAGTGTTTCTATAGTGTAGCATGTACAAATTCAACAAAGTTCCATTACTCCTGTAAAATTTGTTGAATCAAAATGACGGCGCAATATGATCAACTACATATGGTGATTAACAATCCTACAAAATTTTAACAAAATCCGTTGAGCAGTTTCGGAGGAGTTGCGTCCACAAAGTGTTAAATTTCTATAGTGTAGCATGTACAAATTCAACAAAGTTCCATAACTCCTGTAAAATTTGTCGAATCAAAATAAAATTTGAATGAAATCCGGTGAGCGGTTTCGGAGGAGTTGCATCCACAAAGTGTTCCTATATTGTATTATATACAAATTCAACAAAGTCCCATAACTCCTGTAAAATTTGTCGAATCAATATGGTGGCACAATATGATCAACTACACACGGTGTCTAAACAATCCCACAAAATATGAACAAAATTCATCTTGCAGTTTCTGAGGAGTTGCGTCCACAAAGTGATCCTATAGTGTAGCATGTACAAATTCAACAAAGTCCCATAACTCCTGTAAAAATTGTCGAATCAAAATGGCGGCATAATATGATCAACTACACATGGTGACTAACTATCCGACAAATCATGAACAAAATCCGTTCTGCGGTTTCTGAGGAGTTGCGTCCACAAAGTGTTCCTATAGTGTAGCACGTTCAAATTCAACAAAGTCCCATAACTCCTGTAAAAATTGTCGAATCAAAATGGCAGCGAAATATGATCATGGTGACTAACAATCCTACAAAATATGAACAAAATCCGTTGAGCGGTTTCTGAGGAGTTGCGTCTACAAAGTGAAGTGGGACGGACGGCTGGACAGTGAAGTGGGACGGACGGCTGGACACCGGTATTACAATGTCCCCTTCCGCGTTGCGGTGGGGGACAACAGGCCGAGTTAATAAAGGTGCACAATTAGTACCCATAGGAATTCCAACAGACTGTTGGAAGACTTGATCACGATAGACTACGTAGATTATTGTCAGTGAGGAACTCCAGCATCGTTTTAATATAAAAATCAGACCACTTGTGTGAAGAATCAAACTGGCGTTTAACAAAGTAATTTTCTGGATGTCTGATCACACGATATGAATATTTCCGTAAAAGCCAAGTCTTTAATTCATCGTGAGGGATGGTCGTGAATAATGTTGAAAAGTCATACGTTTTGATGCTGTTGAGTTGAAAAAAAAGAAGTTAAATTGCGATTTCAAATTTACGAAACGTTTTGTCATCCATTACACCATTGCAACAGGGAGGGTCCGAAATAAAATGTTAAAAAAACACCATGAAATACGTTTTTTAAAATTACTCGTAAAGAAACAATGCTCGATATTCATGTTGATGTATTTTCATTTCTAATGGTTTTACCTTTGATATTTCTACAAATTGAAATCACAGCCACTTCCTCATGAATGTGTTGCCGTTGTAATAATTTGTGTATGAATACAGAAAAAAATATCATCCGTCTATTTCAACAGCTGGAAATTTCGACAGAAATAAAAATATAAAAAATATAATTCCTTGCTGAAAATTCTGCAACGCTTTACTTTTTACCGGCATACTTTTCATGAGGCGCGTTCACTGTATTTTAGCCTTTGATACATGCATGTCTACAACTTGTTATAATTGTCATTTCCTCATGAACCGAGTTGCAGTTGTGAATAATGCGCGTATGAATTTTGATAAATATAGTACGTCTACTCTAACGGCAGGTAATTCCGACAGAAATGAAAGTAGAATGTAAATATAATAATGCGCTTCATGAAAAGTATGCCGGTGTAAAGCGTCGCTGCTCATACCCTCTGCCCTTTATTTCTGAATTCAATGTCGAATTCTGAAACTTAATTATGCGCACCCTGTGGTATTCATATCACACATATTTCGAACACCAATGATTCAGCGCTCATACTTTATTTTAGTTCACGCGAGTTGAAAGCATTTCTGATCAATGATGATGTAAATATATACGATGAAGTGTAGTTTCGTTGTTACGAAGAAAAGCTGCATGACGCGCTTACGGTCATTTCATTTCCCCCACTTAAAATAATGACCGAGAGAAATTTTTTTTCTGTAGAAATGTAAAAAGAAAGATCGTAGATCTTACTTTTTGATATTTTTCATTCCAAATATCCATCATATGTATGTCATTAATGTAATTAAATAAAATAATTTCAAATTTGTTTATTGCTAAATATCAGTCGCTTGTGCCACAGCAGAGGGTGTCATTGAATACGCAGACTCTGGTGACGTAGTGTTCGTTTTCATGGCAGCCGCGGCAAACACCGTATCAAGCATTCCCATAACTTCACTGAGTTCTGTCATATAATTCACTTCCTGTTCTACAGTCTCTCTGAGTTCCGTCAGCTGGCAGTCCATTACCGGACTCTGTCCGACCTGGTCAGCATATAAATCTAAAAAAAAAAAATAAAAAATAAAAAAAAAAACAAAAAAAAAACTGAAGTAAATAAAATACGTATCACGTCTTCCTTCACGGTTTACACGTACCACGGTCGTGTGAGGACTGTGGTTTGTAACGATGTCATAAAAATGTACAAACGAAATCTGATATATCCAGTGATAAACTTTTGCTTTGAATTTGAGGAGTTAAGTGGCAACTTCCTATCATTGTGAATTGTCATTTACTGTGTATAATTCATATCTGCAACTACTGTATGTTGACTACACAACATTGAAGACTAACACCACGAGAAATAATCATTACAATTTTCAACATATCCACAAATCGAATAGACAATAAAAATCGATATGCAATTGAAACCATCTTGCTTACCTAGTACTAAATTGGCGACATCTAATAGAACTCGTTGAAAAGATGGTTTACTGATATTTCTGAAAAATATGTATAGGAAATGAATAATTAAACATGAAAAGAAAGACATTTTTGTTTAAAACTTTCCAATATACATAATAAGAAAATCAAAATATTTACAATCAGCCAGATCAATTTTAAAGATGTGACGAAAAAGTTAAGATAACGAACAGTGATTAATCTCATAAATCAAGTAAAAAGAGTGAAAATTGAGAATAGGGCAAACATGGACTCCTGGACACGTCAGAGGTGGGATCAGGTGCCTAAAAGAAGTAAGCATCCTCTGTTGACCGATCACACTTGCCGTGAGCCCTATATATTGATCAAGTAAACGGAGTATTCCATATAGCCAAAATCAGCATTTATGTTGCGAAATGCTGTCTTTAAACACTACTGTTGATACCACTGTAATATCAATATTTGTCAGTAGCCTGCCTCGATTCAAAACTTGATCATAGGCAGAACATACTCTCGTGTATCGAATCAGTTAAGAGATATAAACACCATATGCAGGTGAATGGAATATTGTTACATAAATATGGGAAGTTGACGATGGAGAAGCTGAAATCATTCCTTTCGTAATAAAGTTGAGTTGTTGGTTTTCTGTTTTGTTTTTGCTGAAGTTTAAATATAACAAAAGTTGTCGTAAATCATTGGAAGTTGGATTGAAAATATTTGCTTTTAACTGATGAAGAAACTGAAAGTCTTTACTCTAGTCTTTTGATCAAAAGTAGGAAAGATAAGAGCTGGGCATTTCGTTCAACTCAAAATATACAAACCTGACAGAAAAATCTACCCGATTAGTCTGACGTTTGTCCGTTTGATTTCCCTCTTTATAACTTGATTGGCTTAACATTTGCCGGTGTGAATGACCCCTTTGTGACTTGATTGGCCCAACCTTTGCCTGTGTGAACGACCTCTGGCCTGATTAGCCTAACCTTTGTCTGTGTGAATGACCTCTTTGTGACCTGATTGGCCCAACCTTTGCCTTTTTGATTTACCTCTTTATGAATTGAATGATGTACCCTACAGACAAATCACTACGACATGCTAATGCTGCTTTGATAGCCCCTTTCTTCATCAGTTCCTGTAGGACTCGGACTGTGACCTCGGGTGATCGCAAACAAACACCATTCTAAAACAAACGATACAAATATCAATTAAAACTGAAAGTATTCATGTTTTAAATATGCACTGAGGAACATTGTCACCAAACTGTTTCTATATGAGGGTGTTTTAGCTACACCTGCAGTCAAATGAAATCCGATCGATGTTTGGTTGTCTCCCTTGTGGTTACAATGGACTAACTCTTTGATAAAGTTCAGATAGACACAAGTCGCGTTTAGTTAATTACGTGTGTCCGGCTCCACTAATTAGTGTTGTCCAAATGTTGAAGTGCTAATCAAACTTTCAGTTTATCTGAATACGTATGGTGGAAATTATAAACACATATGTTCATAAAAGGAAAGTTTCCGTCAAGCTAAGTAAACTTACCTTCATGGCGGAATCCAAAGCTTTTGTGAATTCAAATTTCTTAAAGTACTTGTCATATCTTGCAAGTTGTTCTTTTCGCTTGTGAAGTACAACAAAGTCGCCCTAAAAATAAATCCTCAGATTAATTCTATTGTTCACCTAAAAATAACCAAAATGCTAGATTTTTATAAAGGTTTTATTAAGTTTTCGAAGTATCAAAATTCAAAATCGAAACCTCTAATTTGAAAAGGCAAATACCGATTTTATCCTATGTACGGTAAATACCGGTATTATCCTATATACGGCAAATACCGGTATTATCGTATGTGCGGCAAATACCGGTATTATCCTATGTACGGCATATACCGATATTATCCTATGTACGGCAAATACAGGTATTGTCCTATGTACGGCAAATACCGGTAGACACTATCCCCCCCCCCCCCCCCCATTATCGCGCTAATATTTTTCACTGCGAATAAAGGAAGCACAAGAAAGCATTATTTATTATCCTATTGTAATGGAAGGTCAATGGAGGGTCAATATTATATTATTGCAATGAACGGTCACTATTATTCTACTGTAATGGACGGTCAATATTATCTTATTGTAATGGACGGTCAATATTATCTTATTGTAATGGACGGTCAATATCATCTTATTGTAAACGACGGTCAATATTATCTTATTGTAATGGACGGTCAATATCATCTTATTGTAAACGACGGTCAATATTATCTTATTGTAATGGACGGTCAATTTTCGAGGTCAACAGTTATCTGGAAAAGAACCAGAGAATTGGATAAGAATATTCACCTATTCTAATTGACATGTACTGGGAACGCGTATCCTAATACGGCGTACACAACAGAACCATGCACTACATAAAAACACAAACATTCTTCTACAACCCCTCTGTATTGTTTGAATGTTAATGTAAGCGGACAATTAAGCACAAGTATAATTATTTTTAATGGTCGATCACAGAAAATATTCATACTTTCCGAATTATATTCTTATGATAAATGTTCGGGAATTAAAAGAAGGAAAAACGTCTCCCCCAGATTTGTCTTGGATCACAGGAATAAATCGCAAGAACTCGTAATGTAGTGACATCATAAAAAGCGGAGGGAAAAAAGAGTGACGGTTATTCAGTATGTCAGAAAACCTGCTTGAATCTATGCTGAACAAGATAAAGATAAACACTGATAGATCGGCGACAGATGAGGGTGCTACTTCCACATTCCTTTATCCTCAATAGCGTTACCCCATGATCTACACACAAAAAAACCCGCTTTGAAGATGAAAATGAAATTTTTATGACAGACACGATTGAATAAAAACACGAAAATGTTCGTAAAACTATTCAATGAGGTACTTAAGACAGAAATAAAGAGTCTTCCACTCTTAATTGACTTTAATTGAAACTGAAATGTAAACAGCCATGCAATACACATACATGTAATTAAATTCTTATCTAATTCCTGTGATTTCAACATATGGTACGGATGGGAATGGTTGGAAAGACGATAAAACATTGTTTTAATAGATCCATAACTATAAGTTTTAATAGACTTCTCCGTGAGGAGGTTTTCATTTTGTTTTATAATTCCGTGTGAACATCTATCACGGTCTCCTGTAATCATGGACTCTTTCAGAAAGGATGCGAATAACACTTTTGTCTTCTTGCCTCTCTACAGACATCAGAACACAGAATTTAAAGAGCGGCCTGTCACGATAATGAAACCATACAATCAATTCTTTGAAAATATATATTCGTACATTACGCTCTTGTCACAAACTTCTTTGATTTTATTAAGAGCTTGTCCGTCTTAATGTGACCAAATATCGAGTCGTCGTGGCTATCTCAATTCATTCTAATTTGTTAAAAACTTTGATTTCCCTATAGTCCAACGTTACCTTTTGAAGACGGAAAACATTTTGATCCAACTTACCTTTTCAGGGCGATACATCTATCGGTTTTATCTTCGCTCTAGTTTTCCTCACCTTTTGAGGACGATACACCTATCGGTTTTATCTTCGCTCTTGTCTTCTCTCACCCTTTGAGGGTGATACAGATCAATGCTTGATAAGAAAGATACAAATCCCTGCTTTGTCTTTGTTCTAATATCATTTTATATGTACTTTTAAAGGGAGAAATATCTCTTATCTTGCAATTTGGTTGGTCGGTTATATATATTGTTTAACGTCCAATTCGAGAATCCTTCACTCATATGGAGACGTCACCACTGCCGGTGAAGGGCTGCAATATGTAGGCCTATGCTCGGCGCTTATACGGCCTTTGAGCAGGAATCGATCTTTATCGCGCCACACCTTCTGTGACACGCGGCCTCGAATTTTGCGGTCTCATCCGAAGGACCTTCCCATTTAGTCGCCTTTTACGACAAGCAAGGGGTACTGAGGACCTATTCTAACACGGATCGCCACGTGAGGCCTGCAATCTGATCCTGTTCTTCTTCTAACCCGGAACATATACATCTTGCTATGCCTTCTCTCTAATCGGACTGATCCTGTTATATCTGTTGAGGATCGTATGTTCCCTTAATACGCGTTATAGATAGTTATGGTTTAGCTCCATTGCCATCTTCTGATGATGATATTTTTGCAGCGTTTTTGCTCCAGTCCTGCTTTACCTTTCAAGGATGAGCATCTTTCCTTCAGTACTAACTTGATAAGTAACAACTCTTTTTTATTGGTCTTTGCTACTTCTACTTGCCTTCAAAGAAAGCCCCCCCCCCCCTGTAGCTCAGTGGTAGAGCGTTCTCTTTGATTCAATTCAATTCAATTCAATTTATTCTCATATTCTCTTCGTAACCGGGAGGTCGCGAGTTCAATCCACACTCATGCCATGGCCGTGTCAAACCTAAGACATAGGTAGTGATTGAGAATCAAGGGTCTTTCGGATATGACCTTAAAAACGGAGGTCTTGTGTCACGGCAGGCGTTGGCACGTTCAAGAACCCCCACTGCAACAGCCGTAACGCTAAGCATAGATCTGTTTTACTTCACCTACAGGTGGTGGGGTCTCAATATGAGTGAAAAACTTTCGACGGGACCGTAAAACAAACCAATCAACCAAACAATCAATCAAGGAAAGATATTTGCTTTACGTTTCCTCTCGTCCTATCTCACCTTTTAGAATTACACATTCCATTACTTTACCTTTCCTTTTTCCCTTCTTTACTTTTTGAGGGTGGTACGCTTTCTTTTCCTTTTGCCCTACTTTACCTTTAGAGTGTGGTACGTTTACCTTTCCTTTTGCCCTACTTTACCTTTTGTGGGTGGTACGTTTTCCCCGCAGGGTTGTACCGGTAAGTGGGTTTGGCTCTTGTTTTTGCTTCTTTTGGAGGTTTTCTTTTTTGTATTGATAATAATCCTTCCGCCATTCCCACAACCAGCAGATCATCATTCGGCTGTGTAAAAACAAGAATTACAAGTTTCTGTGAAACAGTATATATGTACTCATTACTGAAGGCTACGCGCCTTAAAATATTTGTAGCGATGCCTACCGCAAAAGTACACCCGAGAAACCCACTGTCAATTTTAATTTCTATGTATTCTTAAGATTAATATCCTTTATTCTAATAATGAATCGTACCGACCACATCATTAAAACTGATCGTTAACAGATTATGAATGAAATGGAAACTTCATGTAATTTTCAGACATCACTTAAATATTATGCCAAAATGGTTTACTCTTTCTCATTCAGTTGGAATTCACAAGAATGGCAGAGGCTAAACTGTCAATCCTTACTCCTCTATTGTACCGCACGCTAAAGAGTTACCTAATGATTCAATTCAGAACTCAACCTTCTAGTGGATTAACAAATCCTTATTTTATATAATAACATCCAATTCAATGGAGCTTATTGCAACAGAAACAAAAATAAAGATTGATAATATTCCCAAAACATGTTGTTTTCTGTTTGGGCAAGGTCTCTCTGGAGAAATCGATTGGTATCAATTTCTGCTCCCCCAAACGACCTCGCTCTATTGTAAAATTATCCAAATATCAGTCTATGATTGTGAACACAATAGTGGTAACTTGTAAAACACTGACAATAACAAGAAATTCTATTTTCTGGGCAATAAAACAACATTTTGTGTTCCAAGAATGCAAGTATGCGGCATTTAAACTCAGCATCATTTCCCGTCAAAACTGAAAGTGAAACCAAACATATGACGTCTAATAGAGATGACCTTGAAAAGTGTTACATTTGGTGTCCTTAGCAACGACTTACCGACACTGCAGCACTGAGGACGGTTCCTGGCATATCTAAGGTATGTACTACTTTGTAAGTACTAATGTCGAAAATCTTTATATGTCTGTAATGACAGAGTGTGACAAATGTAATTAGCACAATATTTATTGAAGACCATAATCGGTAGAAAGTTTAAATATTCACTTGTGCCGACTCAAAAACTTTGTCAGGAGGCATGCATATTGTTAAATATTTTCATAAACCTTTCCACAAACACGTAGTAACGACCAATGCAGTCTAAAAGTGCAATCACTTCGCATTACTAATCGCTTTAGCTGCACTTTGTGGGTTTTTTTTTTTTTGGAAAGCACAAAAGGGTCAACGCAAAAAACAATATCTACATTATACTAAAACTTACAAAAATTACGTTACATGAAATGCATGCGATAATGTTACACAAAGTGTACCAGGAAAAAATACGAAACTAAAAGCGGCAGTATAAAAACTAGAACTGTAATTCTACACAATTACTACACTGCCAAAAGCTGATTTCATTGACGTGGGTTTGCCGTCAAGATCATCAGCGGGACTAAATTAATGCATACTTGATTGAATTAAAAACACATAATTGATTAAGTCATGTTAATATGTCCTGTCTTGTATAACTTCACATCTTCCGCAGTGCATTAATATTAAGAATGCAATGCTCGCTACGCGCAGTTAGATGAAGGGATCTAAATGAGTCATCCGTCAGCGAGGTTAGAGATTAAATCCATTATGATATTTATATTTAGCCTCTCTTGAAATTAAGGTGAACACATTATCCTTATAAAAATTGTTATTAATATACAGCAAATATAAAATTGGACCGAGTCGAGATTTCGAGTTATCGTCCTTGGCACGACGCTTCGTTTTGTGATAGTTTTTTCATGATCTTCATAAACGCCTCTTAAGAAGCCAGTCCAGATTTCAGTTATTGTTGTCGATGTAATTGAATTTAAAGACTACGGGTGGGGAACTAAAGAATTGTACAATGCTTTAGGTAGCAGCGGGGGCTCGGCATTTGGTTTTATACAACTGACATCCATCAGATGGTAAACATTAAAATTACTTTCTTCATAAAATAATCAAACACAGAAATCAGATTTCCGCGCTCGTTCTATATGTTCTGCGATGAAATGCAAAAAAGGCCAGCGCCAGTGTGCGGTTTGCACATCAGGGGGGACCCAAATCCTTAACTGATGTAAATTTAGGCATACTTGGGCTAATTCAAATGTCACATTTGATTGTGATAAATCTTAATTAACACTCATCAAGGGGGGATCTTTATGCTGTAACAATGTATTTAAGGGGGTAATCAACATCCATTTACAGATTTAAACAGACAACATACGCCGTTTTTATTTATGTGCTTATTTCTAGGTACTAGCTACATGTAATTGTTTACTACAATAATTTGAATAAATGTCATTACATGCTTGATTTTTGGGGGGAATTGCTTTTAGAACAAACACAGAGTTAATAATCACAAAAACGGAATCGTGAAGTTAGAACTACAAAATACCAACTTAAAAACGAAGCATTTATGCTAAAAAATAATGCAGCATTTTCGCGTAACATGAACAGTAAAATTCTATGAATTTCTACAAAATACCAACATAATGTTTTGTAATGGAAATTTTATATGCTAGTTCAATTTTAGGTTTGTTAACACTGATGCATACTTTAACAATGTACGTGTCAAAGACTCGAAGAGGGGCGTGCATGTTATAGAAATCAATAGAATTGAATTTATTCCACCCAGTAGGCGGATCCAGGTAATCAACCGTGGATTGCAACTAACCACCATTTTTCATTTTATGTGGAATGAAATAAAACAAAATGAAATTTGTTTGATACAGCAATCAAAAGAAATTCTTCCACGTATAATATTCCTCACAATTAATCACATGCACCACGTATAATATTCCTTACAATTAATCACATGCATCACGTATAATATTCCTTACAATTATTCACAATACAATTACTTTCCAAAAGGATGTTGTTTACGTGTACAACACGAATACTAAAGGTATATGTGCCATATTAAACAGCATTTTGTTTGATGTTAAAAACTAGACCATAGTTTTGCCTGTATGATAAACTATGAAAAATAGCAAGATTTGACAATTTCGACAAATTATTTACGGGTATCAAAGGAGTACTGGTCTATTCAATGTAAGGAGAAAACGACGATTCTCTATTGCATTGTTGTACGCAAGCGCGCGGGAAAATATTAATAGAAACATTATGGGGGTTACCGCATATAGTCGTACTGAATGGTGATTCATGTTAAACATAAAATTTGACTCCCTTTCTATTGCTCAAAGTGGTTCTTTCTTCACTGTTTTCCGTCTGACTGTCTGTACCGCTATTGGCTAAAGGTGTCCCGTCAACAGCCTGCAGGCCATGCAGGCTTTCACGTTGCCTTGTAATTGTTTACTTTCGAAATTCCGCGGGCAAACTTTCGAAATTCCGCGGGCAACGTCACGTGATCATAAATATTTCGAAATGGGGCGTTCACTATTCGACTCGAAGAATACATAATTAAATATGAAACTAGATTGATTACTTTTTAATCCGATTGAGTTAAATTGCAAAATTTGCAGAAAGTGGATAACTTATTCCTACGATGACATCAAAAGAATATGGCATACTAATATAGGTCTATAGCTTTAAACATACATGTACATTTTATCTAAGGACTGTCAAATCAAATTAGTGAATTTAATACCTGTCTACGGAACCTGAGAGGATTCTTGTGAAATTATTGCAAAAAGAAAGTGACGTCACTGTTTTATGATGATGACGTAATGATGTGAGTAGACGGCCTCCCTGTAAAAGGTCCCACACTTTGATGACGTTTCCACCTGTAAAAGGAAAAGTTTTGACTTTATGAGGTTAGTGTCAATGTAAACAAGATATCCTGCTGAATTTGGCTACTTAATTTTCTTATCACGTATTAGCAATTCTCGGACAAGACGTGTGATTTTATCAATATGTATTAACTCCATCATACGGCTAAATTGTTAATTCATACTCATGAGGTTTGGCAAATTCTGTAGTAGTTGCTATCTATCATTCTACCTTACTTAAACAGAAAAAAGGTAGATTAAAAGAGAGCCATGTAGGCATACAAAACTCAGTTAACCTCAACAGAAGTAATCATAATAGAAATTCGTGAATATCAGCAAATATCAGCTAGCAAAAGGTGAAATAATCAGCCTTGTTTTATTACAATAGCGTCATGTGCATCATTAAAAACAGACAGGAGGAAAGGCCGTCATTCTGAGGGGATGGATAAGTTTGGCAGGAAACGACTTTCATCGCTTCTGATCCGAACAGACTTTTATCCCACTACAAATAATATCAATTGTTGAAACCAGATTTGCTTTCATAAATGATGATTTTTCAATCTGGTAAAAACGCTGCTATTTTGTGAAATAAATGATTAATCACGCGATTTTTGCCTCACTGGTGATATGGCTGAACGCAAGTATTAATGGACAGATTTTCATCTCTCTGTATAAAGGAAATGAGGCAGAAAATGTCGAAGGTATCCTGAAAATAGGTTTAGATGTTTTTAATATGAAGATGATCTGCATGTTGGTAGCACGGAATAATATAATTTCAAGCAATGCTTCAAATTTTGGTCTATTGGGTGTTAACCGGAACCGGGCAATCAACCAATGCCATTATACCAGAGAGTTCACCACCTAATCAAACATATTCTAGTTCAGAACTAAATTAATCCACGTGATGATTGCCCGAACTACACAAATTTATTATGAGCCAATCTTCACACATCTCGCTATCGACATAAAAATCAAAGTCAATAGAGATGATGACCAGCGAAGACCCGTTACCAAAATATATAAAGCATCGGAATGCAAGAACCAATTTATTTCACGACAAACAATACTATCACAGACGTAAAAGACGGTAGCTCTCGGCTTTATTTTCTCTGGGATAAATAATAGAGCAATAACTTTAAATTAGTTATTAAGACTGATGGGATTGTGGTATAGTGATGGAGTTTGTTTGCACTTAGCAAAAGAGGTTCCTTTGAAAGAGGTAGATAAAAAGAAACCAAGAGCACAGCCGTCGTCAATCTTCATATTGGTCTGCTATCCTATCCTGCATTGGTGTCCAAAGAGACAAGAAAAATCAACAATAGCAAATTATAAATTCGTGGCTTTTAGATATTTCAAATACTTGCTTAAGTTGAAATTTACTTACCATACCATTTACTTATCATATTTACATAGGTAAGTTTTAACATCGTTTATCTAATCTGTGTAACATCTTCCATATTTTCCCCCGAGATCACATATTTCTCTAACGGCAATTCCCATTGCTTCAATTTTCAATTAAAGATTATTACATGAGTGGAGATGATTACTCCTCCTAGTCACCTGATCCCACCTCGGTGTGTCCAGGGGTCCGTGTTTGCCCAAAGTTCTATCTATTTTGTATTGCTTATAGGGGTTATGAGATTGATCACTGTTCGTTATCTTCACCTTTTAAAGAGGTGTAACTCATCAAAGATTTTTTAAGGATAAAAAGTACATTTGAATCGTAAATTTTAGAGAGAAAATATTGACAACCCTCGTGGGACTCAAAAGCATAACTTCCAGAGACGACCGCCCTGCGGCTTAATCTACCGGGAAATTCAACAACCAAAAACTAGGGTATATCCATGATGTGTGGCTTTCGAAACAATAAAGTGAAGATAATGAGCAGTGATCGATTTCATAAATCCTATAAAGAATACAAAATTAAAAGTATTATGAGTTAGCCTAGTCCTCTGGTGAGAGATTGCAGTGAAGCTTGCGTAGCGCGCCCTCTGGTGAGAGAATGGCAACCGAGAGACCCGGATCGATTCTCGATTCCGATGCTAATTCAAACCCAAAGGTAGTCTTCGCCAAGCGACCAGCAGTCACGAATCTTTCGGAGGAAAGGTGAAGATAACAAACAGTGATCAATCTCATAACTCCTATAAGGAATACAAAAGAGAGAGTTTGGCAAACACGGACCCCTGAATATACCAGAGGTGGGATCAGGTGTCTAGGAAGAGCAAGTATCTCCTGTAGACCGGTCACACCCGCCGTGAGCTCTATATCTTGACATGACCTTTAAAACGGAGGTCCCATGTCACGGTTGGCTTCCGCACCAAAAAGAATCCTCAATGTTACAACCGTAAACGCCATGTATAATGAGCAAGTCAAAATCCGTACGTCTCTCTACATGCGTGAACTATTTTCTAATGGATCGTAAAACATACAAACAAAAACAAAGAAAATGAAGAAAACTAATTGTTTGGAAATTTCATTAGCTATTCTGTATGACAACATGGATGTCATTCTAATTAGAACGCCTTTAGACACATTTAAACATACACCCATATACTTTGCAGCAGGATTCTTTACAAGATGTTACTCAAAAGACCCCGACTATCACTTCAGGAGAAGAGCGCAGGAACAGAAAGTGAATGACCAAACCTTTTCCGAATGACTAAACCGCTTCCGAATGACCAAACCGCTTCCGGATTGAACTATTGAACTCAGGAAATCACCGACTTTCAAAACGTGATGTTAATCCAGACAGATAAACAAAAATTGATAAACAAAAATTAAGAACTTCAAAAATGCCAACTGATAAGTACTTGTATTTCAAAAGGACATATAATTCAGTCACTGTCCAGTCGCATACTGTATTTTATTCAGTAATAAAATCAATTCTATTATTTGTGTGTCCATAGGCATGTGTTTGATTTGAGTGAAACACTATAAATATTTTGGTTGATAATAAATCAACAAAACCTTGTTTTCTCGCAATATTTATTCCAATTTTTTTTTGTTTTATCATAAACAAACTTCCCAGGCCCATCGTATGTAGTATAAATAAGGTAGCGATAACGGCAAGAATTTCCAACTCCGTTTTATTTCGTCACCAGTTTGACTTTACTCATTTACATTATTCTAGGTGCTTGTAAACCTAATTTTAAAATATATGTAGGCGAGTTTTTCTTGTATTAAAGTAGTTCCCCCCGTATAGCTAGAATATTTTGTATTCATTTTTCACTTCTAGACACAGACCGAACAATTCCTGTAATCACGTATATATTTTACATAAACATATATTAGTTTTACACATTTATACTAATGCCCCACCTCACACTACTGTAAATCATAATGATGCTGGGTTTCATTTATTTATTTATTTATTTATTTTTTGGTGCAATTCTTTTTAGAATATTTATTATTTTCCATCTTTACGCAAGAGAACAATTCGCAAACTTCCATCATATATCCACTTCCGTGCAGATCAACAGAATTGGGAAGTTTTCCTCTCAGTGCATAAAATCAGGATCATTTATGAATTCTGTTGATTCGTCCCTATAAAAATGTTCAAAATATCTAAGCTACAACTAAACAGAAGTATGCAACTTTACAAAAAGACGTCGAAATTCAAGACACTTATGAGAAACATAATTTCTAAATTTAACAAGTTTTTCATCTATTCTAGCGATAATAATTTCCGGAAATTCGATGTACTGATGAGGGAAAAGTAACAAATTAATGTCCCTCTGAAGCAGCCACAGTATGGGAATACTTCAGAAATATAAATTAAAACAACTGCTCGGCAACAGAAGTGATAAAAGAAGCTGCACTCCTAAATCAAAACCCACTTGCCTTCTGATGATCACCTATTCTCAATTTCCGATGTCGTACTCGAAAATCTACTCAACGCATGTGGAACGATTATTTGCAAATGGCATCTCTTCATCTTATTAAACCATCATTTAGAAAGTGATATAATAGAAAAAAAATGTAAAGGGCTTCCTTTATTTTCAAGAGTAAGAACTTCACCAGAGCCAATGGCCACATCTAAAAAGCCTACTAGATCTGTAATAGTACTTTAGATACATTATGGCTTGTTACAAGAATGTTGAATTCTCGTTTTATAAGTATTTCGTGTGAATTTCAGCCTAAATGACGTCATAAAATCAATTTCATTCAAGTGGTGAGGTTGAGTATATTTTTACTTTAAAAAATCTTATTTGTAGCTGAAACAAAAACAACAAATGGAGCCATAATTTGTTCACTTAGATGAACATGACCTTGCATTCCAAGCGGCGAAAACACCAAAGGTCAAAGATGAGAAATATACTAAATATTTGTAACTTGCTGAAACACCCCCCCCCCCTCCAAGGATATATACTGTACTTCAATAAAGGTACGCGTTTTGTCCATTCGTAGTCAGAAACAAACTATAAAGGAAAAGTAAAAATGTTGCTTTTTGTCGGTGTTTGGTTTGAAACTTTCATTCACTAGTTTGAATAATATGAATAATAAAAGAGTGAATATTCAAAAAGTCCTATCTAAACGCTTGACGATAGGTATATATATATCTATTATATAGAGTTTCGCACTGCTATATAATGCAAGTCAGAATATTTCCAGCTGACAGAAGAAAAAAGAATTGTAACCCAGATGTTAACAAGACCACCACAAAGTGAAGCATCTTACAACCGGGCATTTATATGTCTAACATCATCTATCTCTGCGGTCCGACGAACTCACTACCTCACCCTCGTGTACCGGTATACACCATCTATCTCTGCTGTCCGACGAACTCACTACCTCACCCTCGTGTACCGGTATACACCATACGTTGTGATAGGATGAAAAAATGCAAAAACGAAAATTTTGTAGAAGAATTTTAACAAGACGTTTTTGGGACCAAATTTAATTGCTGAAACACCTTGCCTAGTCAGAGGAGTCTTATAGCTTAGAACACCAATACCAGTATATCTAGGCTGTTTGGTAGAACACCAATACCAGTATATCTAGGCTGTTTGGTACAACTATACTTGAAATTCTCAGAATACTTGCACATTATTCTGACAAATTATAATTTCTTTATTGCTATTCCTCAAGATCCCTACAGGGGAAACATAGGAACTCCACTGCAGGTCCATTATGGTCCCCAAAAGTCATAATTTAAACTGCCTCAAATTACAAGTGTCTTCTCTAAACACACGGCAACAAAAACATTGATTATTTTAAACACTGTAGTCATAATTAGTAACATCATAAACATGAATTTTCTTTCTTCACAACATAATAATAGTCTTCTGATAGCATAGTGCCACAGCTAAATATTCACATAATAATAGTCTTCTGATAGTATAGTGCCACTGCTAAATATTCACATAATAATAGTCTTCTGATAGTATAGTACCACTGCTATATATTCACATAATAATAGTCTTCTGATAGTATAGTGCCACTGCTATATATTCACATAATAATAGTCTTCTGATAGTATAGTGCCACTGCTATATACATGTATTCACATAATAATAGTCTTCTGATATAGCATAGTGCCAAAGCTAAATATTCACATTTCCAAGGTTTTTTTGCCTTTGATAAGTTTAAAACAAATCATAATGATATCAATTTCCTCACGAATGCGTTGTACTTGTAAACAATGCGCGTATGAATCTTGATAAAGAAATGTAAATTTAAGACATAATTATCATTTATTCATGAAGTATGCTGGCGTGAAGGTGAAGGGTCACAAAATTAAACCTATGCATGCTATATCAGTGAGGGTTCCTTATCGTACAAACGCCAACCGAGATATGAGTCCTCCATTTTAGAGACCATATCGGGAACTTTCACTTCTAATACCGAAAGTTTGCATGGTGATTGATTGCGGTTTTACGGAAGTTTGGCGAAGTAACATGTACAAATTCAACAAAGTCTCATAACTCCTGTAGAAATTGTTGAATCAAAATGCAGGCACAAAATGATCAATTAAATATGGTGACTAACAATCCTACAAAATATGAACAAAATCCGTTGAGCGATTTCTGAGGAGTTGCGTCCACAAAGTGTTCCTATAGTGTAGCATGTACAAATTTAACAAAGTCCCATAACTCTTGTAAAATTTGTCGAATCAAAATGGCAGCGTAATATGATCAACTACACATGATGACTAACAAATTACAAGTGTCTTCTCTAAACGCACAGAAACTGAGGAGTTGCGTCCACAAAGTGAAGTGGGACGGACGGACGCACGGACACCGGTATTTCTATGCCCCCTTTCCGCGTTGCGGCGGGGGACAACAAACAGCCAATCAATATGAGTGAAATATTCTCGATGGGATAAAAAACTAATCTCAGCGAGATTCGTCGAGGCTGGATATTTGGACTGACGCCTCTTCCGAATCTCAGACCAGTGTCACATAAAGTGATTCGGGAAATCTTGCCTGAACTTCGGCCGCTTGTTGCGATTAAAATGGGTTAAATTGAATTTCTCGTCCGCTTCAACTTTTCGCCTTAGACATCCTATTAACTCCCGATCACAATGAAACATGCATTTCTTACCTTTACAAGGTATAAATCCCACAGTAATTCAAGTTGGCTATTTTCGAAGCCATTGCAAACGGCCACCATTTCATATTTTACCTTCTCAACACTGGAGAGTTCCGATATACTACTTCATGACAATTTGTACTATGATTGAAAATACAGAACTTACTGGTTGACAATTACTTTGTACAAAGCATTTAAGCATAAAAATTAAAAGCAATAAAAAGAAAACTGTGTAATATTTAATCAATCTATTTGAAGGCGTCCTAAACTATCGGAACTCTTCAGTGTTGAGAAGGTAAAATATGAAATGGTGGCCGTTTGCAATGGCTTCGAAAATAGCCAACTTGAATTACTGTGGGATTTACACCTTGTAAAGGTAAGAAATGCATGTTTCATTGTGATAGGGAGTTAATAGGATATCTAAGGCGAAAAGTTGAAGAGGACAAGAAATTCAATTTAACCCATTTTAATCGCAACAAGCGGTCGAAGTTGAGGCAAGATTTCCCGAATCACTTTATGTGACACTGGTCTGATATTCGGAAGAGGCGTCAGTCCAAATATCCAGCCTCGACGAATCTCGCTGAGATTAATAAAAAAAAACTAACCAACCAACATTAACATCCTTCAAAAACGATTCATACACAAACAGACATCATTTACTCAAAATAAAGATCGAACAAGGTCATGCTTGGGGTATCTTTGAAATATACGTCATTCCACAACACAGAAACATTTCCATCGCTTTCCTTACGCTGGTTTCATAACATAGTCTATGTGACGTCATCACATGACGCGTAATGATCTGTGTTTTGGGTTTGTGGGTTTTCTTTTTTCTTTTTCTTTCAGAATTATCGAATCCCCCGAAACATCATAATCTTACTGTACAAACATTGGAAGGGACAATAGAACTAACTCAAGCCAATTATTTATACGAAGCATGGTTGAGTTCCACAAAATGTTTCTTCTGGAGTAATGTTAAATTTGTTAGAATTTAACAACTTCGACAACTTCAAGCCATGGACATATTTCTATTAGAAAGTCTTACTTGAGCCTTAATGTTCATGTGAGCTAAAATATACAGATATAAAAAAAAAAAAAAAAAAAAAAAAAAGAAGAAGTGCAAAGCACTTCATCAAAAAACTTTTTTCCAATTAACATTTTAATGAATGTAATTATCGAATGACAACATTCCCGTGACATTTGCTGTATTTTGAGATGTTTTAACGAAGAGATTCTCCCGATTTGAAATAACTCTACATCAACAGGACAGAGTGGAGAAGTTGAAATCTCGACAAACATCCTTCGCCATGATTAAACGCCAAATCTTGTTTCTTGATTAATCACTTTAACATGTGCAAAAGTTTTCGGGGAAAACTTTTCAAATATGATTGTTTTCAAATTAATTCTAGCCGACATGGGGAGTTTGGAATGAAGAGAAGTCGAAATAACAAATAAATTCAGCCCAAATATCCTAGTAGGTATTCCAATAAGCTGCCGATGCCTATCGAATTTCAAAATGAGATTTGTGAATATATTTATGCGGAGAAGCCAAAGGAATATCTAACAATACAAAAGATCTCATTTCACAAAGAAAATTTCATTTTTTGTACAGTAGCATGGGTGTAAACGTGCAGAAAATGTACAGAAAAACAAAACGGTGCCTGTATAAACGAGCATTTTATGGAATATTTGTTTTCATATCGCACATGCGGGAAATTAAGTAGATTTTTTTTTAAATCAGTTTTGTTGTGTGAATGATGCACACTTATAGCATTGACCTCAACGTTACAAGAAAGCTAGTTTGGACATTAAACAAATTAACCTTGAATTGAACTCAAACAGAAGCGCATGATGTGAAGGAAAATTTCACACAATCCCATCACGCTCTATCATCGCCCTTGTATACCCATGTTTGAACACTATTTGTATATACGAATGACGTATCTATACCATAACTATAGGACGGTTCTGTCTCATTGTTTAATGTAATATAGGAGACGGATTTACGTGTCGGAATCCTATAGCACTTATGTTTGTATGTTGCATGTGCACTGTTCAATTAATCAATCAATTAATAAATATAGTTTAAACCAAACTCGAATTGTAATGGAATTCTGTAAGCAGTGGGAGTTTCCTGGTTGTCTGTCCGATGTCGAATATTTAAAAATAAACAACTCTATAATGAAATCAAAATGTCAGAGAAATAGTATCACTGTACCAGTGTAAAGAACAGCTTTTTATTTATTTATTTTTGGATAATAATTATTACTCTCCATAATCAGTGTAACAAGAACAAGCTTCAGTGAACTTTCTCCATTAAGTGAGATGGAGAGATTACATCTCGTAGAAAATCTATTTTTATCGTAACCTCCCACTAATTTGATGTTTGATTAATGTCACGAATTTTAAATCTTCCTATCAAAACTGGCTACAAGAGTTCCCTCAAAGGAATATGATACGGCAAATGGACATATGGATTAAATAAATGTACTTTTATCATTTGGTCCTCCTTTTACTTTGCAATGCTTTACAATATTTTATTGGTAAGAATTATATCATAAATTTAAACATGATACACACCGTTTTTCATACAAAGCAATAAAGAATTAAAAGTAGATTATACTTAGATAAAATTCATACCCTTTTTAACATGTCCTGCTGTGAATAAGAGAAGCCTTGAACTATTAATGTACATCATTCAGCACACAGAAACATTAAACACAAATTAATGTCTGATACACGGAATAAATTCTTCTCTTGTAATAAATGGTCATTATTGTGGATTCTTGTTGTGTTTCTTTTTCTTTTTTCTTTAGAAAAATATATCTAGATAGTTCAAGTTCATTTTATTCACTCAAACCACATTATACATGGTACATGAGGTGCATTAAGTAAACATACATTTGAGTAAGAATAAGGTCAGAGTATGTACAAATATACAATATACATGTATTGAAAAAGTATTTACAAAATATATTAAGGAGGACAGACTAACTCATAGATTTTTGAGATAAACATACAGAGTTTTTTAAAATTGTTTTAACCTTACTGGTTGACATAATTTCATGAAATTATAATAAAATAGATAAACATGAAATATATTTTAGAAATACACCCTTTATAAATCACTTAACCTTTGAAATCATATAAAAGGCATCACTAGCTGTGATAATAATAAATCAATTTTATCAATGAGAAAATCGAACTGACATAGGAACAAAATTTGTATTCGTCGATCACTTTTTTTTCCTTGTGAATGAGTACGATACGAATTCTGTGTTGAAAGAATTATAGCTTTTAGTCAGAGAGAGAGAGAGAAATGAGTAGAGAAATTGAAATGCTACAAACCAAAAAATTTGAGGTCCGCGAAAAGAGCTATATTGCGTCTATTATAATCCGTAAGTGTTATGTGTGTGTGGGGGGGGGGGGGGATATGTGTGCTTCCTAGTTGCCCATAGACTTTTGTGAAAGAAACTTTGGACATCTTTTTACATCCCAGAGAATGCGCAACACAGTACACTCAGCTAAAACTCTACATGAGTGAAAAAATCCAGGACATAAACCCACCACAACAAACCAAACATTTCTGTGAAAGATGAATACTAAATGCAAGGTCAGAAATGTCTGTTAAAGGGTTTCTATTTTGTCACATATAAATTCTTTTGAAAAATACAATAGTATAATATCACAGGCACTCGACGTTTTAAATATCTATAATTAAAAAAATTGTCTTCCTGTAAACAGAATATTATGTTTACAGGAAGACATTTCTTTTAATTATAGATATTTAAAACGTCGAGTGCCTGTGTATGATACAACATGCAGTAGATGACGTCTGTCACATCCGAACTTTCTGATTGGCTGAGATCCAACATCCTAGAAAATATCTTGCTACCCATGGTCCTCTGCGTCTCCGCACACAGATATTAATTTGCGGTTATATCTACTTGTACCTACACATGCCTTCGATAGGAACTTCCAAATTAAGGTAGCAGGGGACGGTTTCGCAACCTTTTTTACAAAATGGAAATACCCCATATTTGAAGTAATATTACATGTATAAAAATGTATAAAATAATTTTAGGATGCATGTCAAATGTAGCTGAGTGCTTCATAAAAATGTTGATATACAAAATGTAGGTGTCACCATGATTCCTAGCATATAGATGGGTGCAAATACGAAATTAAGACACGTGATCAGTTGCTGAAGAAATTCCGGTGAAAACATGCATGGTCCAGCAAAAGGTCTCTAGCTGAGAGGGAAGGTGGATGGCCCCATATTAAAGGTAGATTTTTAAGAAGGGCAGACAGGGTTCTTGATTGTGCACAGTGTCTAAATCCACGCTTGGTACTGTGATGGTGTGGGGGTGGTGCGGATTAGCCCATATGAGAGAAAATCAAGGCCAAAAAAGCGCACCTGCACCAGCACTAGTATTTATAGATTACACAATTCATTAACTACACCAATATGAAATGCAAGTATTGACATAAAAGGGAAACATGATTTTTCATTAGCCTGAGTCTGTCATAATCTGACTTTGATGTATACCCCCTCCCACATGTTTCAGAACCTAAGAAACTGTCCCCTTTATTATTATTATGTTTATTCAGATAAAGGCACGTTAGACAAAGAATAACAATTGACATGACACCATATCACATAAAATAACACATTCTATAAATAATATCACATTTTGCATTTACAGTCACAAAAAAAGCCAACAGGCTTATTTCCATTGGGGTCCATTATAGGATATCGACAAAAAAAAATGTAAAAAAATATACATGGTTAAATAATCTTATTTAAATTAAATAAAATTAAATAATCCACCTAATGCGTTTAATCATCAGTTTTGGTCGTTCAATGAAAACTCGTGTCTTTACTTACAATGTACTTTCGACTATCTATAATAGTAAAGAAAAAAAAGGGGGTGGGTGGGGCTAGAGGGTGACAACAGTAACCATCAGTACATCGAACCCGATCTGAAATGACAGATTAGTTATCGTCTGGTAAGTTCTCAATCTAATTGAAATTAGATGTTGGATCCGCTTGCATACTCGCTACACAAACATCTAACAACACCCCGTAGAGGGTCACGTCAGAGGTCAAATTCGATTGACCAATGAAATCACCGCTGGCAAAATCATTGAATGTTTGTTGAAGTCGATAAGTCTAGAGTGATACCGAATTTGACCTCTGACGTGACCCTCTACGGGATGTTTTTAGATGTTTGTGTAGCGAGTATGCAAGCGGATCCAACATCTAATTTTAATTAGATTGGTAAGTTCTACATGTTTTAGTAGCTGGTTTCGATGTTTTATATTATTTAGTCATATAATAAACAAAAAAACTCGCTTCTCTACTCATTTTCAATTAGGTCTTGCATTGTGTTTGTATCATACAAAATGGACGACCAGATATTGTTTCGTAGGGCCTGATAGCCAGTTTCCATGTTTTCGACCATTTGATCATATGATAATATAGTTATTGACATTGCCTCGGTCAATACGATGGTTTAGCAACCCTTGAAGTACAATATATTCACCTCGCCCTCCGCGTTTGACGAATATTGCACTTCTCGTGTACCTAAAACATCTTATTGACCTCAAGAATTAGATGATTAAATGTATCATCTGATATTTGAAGGCAAAGAACCTCAATGTTTTGTCAAACAACACAAAACTAACGTGTTTTAGCTATTTATCGTTTGTCATTCGTTTACTAAATGATCATTTATTTCGTTGGTCAATTTTTCGCGGTTTACGAAAATAAGCAAATTCACGGAGGGTTCTGATTGGGTGTTTGGGGGACAGTTCATTTTCTACTCTTCATAGGGAATTTAAATTCACAAGTATGCTAAAACCATAAAAATAGCATGAGTTAAATTCCCACAAGACTCTTTTCGTCAATTTATAGTACATCTATCAACAGCTTTCCAACAGTGATGCACATAGGTTACTAGCAGAGTACATGTACTTGTAGAACATTATCAATAAAGTACTTGTAAAATAATTCATTGTCATAAATCAATATATGGTAATGGCAGTTGACATATGTCTGCACCTTCAACACAACAATTGGTTAATTACACTGAAACGAGACGTCCACGTGGTCCCCGTGCAACATGGCACTACACAGCATCATTGAACCCCTGATAATTGAGGCCACGAGAGGTTACCCGGCGGATAAATTACAAACAGACACATCTAAAGACGCTCACGCAGAATCAAAGAATGTTTGACATTTTCATGTATTTGATTGTACAAGTAGTTCCACATTTCCGACACTTACAACTGATTCTAAGCTTTAGAAACCCGTTGCGATACAATGGAATAAGTAGTTGTCTTTCGGACATCGGCTTAAGAAACAGGATAACTTATAGTGCAGACAAGAGCCACGATCCCTCCACTATTAAGAAATAGAATAGCATGCTTTTTGCATTATCTTCCCACTGCGATCTAAATCGACAGGTTCAATGACGGAAATTTCTAGCAGCATACCTCATCCGACTTGGGATGTGTGGCTTTGTTACTTAAATACAGCCTATTGCTGTGCTTGCACAGCTAAGATAAACATATTGCTTAGTCCTATGCGTATTACTCTGACAATAGGGTTCGTTGCAACATTTATTCGAGTCTTCCAATATGATTAATGAGTATGCTATATCTCGCAGTCGGGGGGAATTTTTTGCTTTTACCCGAAGCAACCCAAATTAATTGAATACGCGTATGCATACTGTTAGATCATGTTGAACATTCGAATGAAAATGTCAAATTAAACTATCGAATTTAACTCATAAAAAGTGATATTGTTCCCCACAGGTCCCAGAGGGGTGTAGTCTGGAAAATCGATCAGGGGGAGGAAATCCGGCGAGGCGAGGACACGAGTAGTCTGCACACCGTGTGATGTGAAATGCCTCTCAGCTATAATGATGTACCATCAAATGCCATTCAGTTGCAATGATGTACCATCAGCATCTTAATAGCATAAATAACACGATTAATCGCCATTAGGATATTACAACGCGAGAGGGATTGGATTAACATATGTTTGCAGTGATCTGGAAAAAGACCAAAACGTTGTCTGCAGAAGCGCCATTTTCATTGGTACAGCCGTGTTTTATTTCTTCTGAATTTAACCCGGCGATTGGTTTACCTGTTACAGTGTACATACAAACATACAATGTAATTTATGTATAACAAATACAATGTATATACATATACAAATTTTCAATATCTAATTTCTATGTGGGTGATGGTGTCCGATGCGAATACATTTCATTTGTTTTGCAGTCAGTCGTAGGTAATCCTTTCAATACACCACTACATTCCCCCCATATTGAAACACTTAAAAACTATTTTGTTCATAAACTCACATTAAAACGACTCTCATCATGGAAACACTAAAATCTAAACTGTAACCGGACACAGACTTATATAAAAAAAGTCAAGAGTATAAAAATCACATAAAACAATACGCCAAAATCTTCACTCTAGGCGTTCAGATATGACCGATTAAATCCGCAGCAAAACCTATCCAAATAACATTATAAATCACATATGTTTTAATATCAAACTTCAAAATACCAAGATATCGTAAAAATGTTTTCCTACAGCTCACGGTTAAGTCACCGATAACCCTACACAAGCTCCCGCGTAAAAAAACGCACACGGAATTTTATTGAAACGATGAAACGGCTAATGCTACTATTAAATAAGATTAAACCCGATAACAAACTGAACAAATCATAGTGTATCGTGATGTGGGAAACAGTGATAGCAATAAAATCAATATTAATTACCAATAACTTGCATCTCCATTTATCAGCAGCCTTCATACTCTGCTGGGCGTGGATTCCTTTCCAACAAGTTTATCAATACTTCGCATTTATTTTTGACTGCGTTAAATTTACAATGAAGACAAACATTATGATAATATCAATTAAACAGATATAAATTCTAATAAAATCCTATTAGATAACTCAAATTTCAACATAACTGATAAAGTCTTCTCTCTCTTTTTGTTTTTTGTTTTTTTTACAACTTAATGTGAACAGTTATGATATCTTCATTTTCGAAATTCCTCTAATCAGATGAAACTGGGTTTTCTCAACATAAAATAGCTCAATACAGAGACACATTAGCTCTGTTTAGCGGCTACGAAAAAACCATAAACAAACTATCAAAAACAAAATTCAATCTGTTAAATCAAAGTTCACCAGGTCATAGAATTAAGAAGATTTTATATGCTAAACAATCACTTGCATTTTCAGGTTGTTTTTTTTATGAATTGATAAGTAATCCACAAAAGGAAGAATTCTCACATTCTAGGATCCCACTGGATGGAAGAAATTAAACTGATAAAATCAGAAATTTCAAATGTCTTAGACAATGCCCTGGTAGAGCGGAGACAGGACCATTAGTGACCCAGTAGTCTCCCGTGATTAAGGAGGGGTCCCAGGATCAGAAGTGGCAGAAACTCGACAGCAGTCCTCCGCTCAATGAGCCGTGAAATTGTTCAGCCGTAACCAACACAGGAGATGGGGACATTCTCATCCAATTTATCCAAAAAGTAAACATTTTCCAGAATTTGAGGAAACCTTATATCAGAGATTATCAGAGAGATTAAAAGTGCAGAACAAAGTGGATGATGAATGATGATATTAATGCAGGAAACGTTTACCATGTGAGCAGCTTGTTTTGGGATAACGAGAAACCCAATCGTATACCTCGAACATGAATGTTGTCTTTTTTCATTAAGCGAAAACTCAGTAAAAATGTATTCTTTCTTTTATTTGATTTAATAAGCTTCTAATCGCAACTGCTTAAACCTATAGTGCACTAACTACTAAATATACCCCCCCCCCCCCCCCAACATTTTATGAATATATTTTACATTCATGTTCTCGTGTAATAAGTAAGTCTTGGTGCATATATATTTTTTCTATCAAATTTGGTATGCATAAGAATTAAACTGTGTACTCGTAACTTTACAATTCCAAACCAATGTAAATGTACTGAACTACAAGCAGTTTTTGGAAGGGATTATGTTTTGCCGCGGAGGGATTTTAAACGACAATTACGCATATTTCTTTTTTCAGTTTGCCAAATAAAACTTTTAGCATAAATATCGCACATTCTAGATATTCACTTTTATTCAGTAAGTGAAAAAAATATATATATCTGGAATATGAGAGTAGATGTTATTAATTTAGACAGGTAAAAAAAACTTTAGCGATACCCCCCCCCCCCTCTTTCCGCATACAATTACGCCTCTCGTGTTCAATAATTTCAAAACTGCACCCAAAATTTTCTATGTGTTTAATTTCTAAGTTCAGGGTATTGGGCTCTAGGTTACATAATTTAAAAACAAAAAAAGGAACCATTAAGACTTTCTTTCTGAAGATATTGATGCATAAAGTTAAATAGCATCTCAAGTGCAAAATGGTCACTAACGACTTTCGTGGAGATAATAAGAAATCGTTATTGAGATGGTGTCACTCTGCTTTAATTTGTTGGGGTGGTGTTACCTTTTATCAGTCACATTTATTACTAGTAATTGAATGGCAACATTAAAAACAAAAGTAGAATCGAAATGTATAACGGTAAAAATTCACTTCTGCCCGACTCACCAACTACACATTGAATCTAAGACTCTAAAAATAAATTTCGCAAGAAAAGTTCAATATATTTTTTTAAACATAACATATCTTTTAATTGATAACTTGCATATTTATAAAAGTTATCTCCCTTTTTTGGTTTATATCTTTCAGTTTACATCTGTATTCTTTGCAACTTCGTAAATATTCAACACCATCAAAGATTTATTGAAATTTTTGTACCATTTTAATACTGCCTGCGTGTGTGGCAACACATATAACCGGCTGAAAACACACATTTCGATTTCATTCGGCAACACTACCCAGAACGATTAGTATAGTAGTATCTTATAGAGAAAACAGTGAATTGCGAGTGAATCTGATCCTTACTTGGCCCAGGAAAGGGGTGTATAATTCACCTATTTCCGGTAAGGAGGCATATAATCTTTTTAAGTATTTTCAAAAATGAAATCTATTTTTTATATTTACATTCTGCTTTCGTCTCTTTCGTAATTCTCAGTCGTTCAAATAAACATACTATATTTGTCAAGATTCATACGCGCATTGTTCACAACTGCATCCATTATAAGGAAATGGCTATCAATAAGATTGGTAAAGATATCAAATGCAAAAACATTGGAAATGTGATTTTAGAGTATGTTAAAGAAGAATCATATATCATTTATCATTTTATGTATTGAAATCTAGAATAAAATTATGAATAAATTTTTAGTATGCTTGATCCCCAATAATAAATTTTTAATAATATGTAAACTTCCAAACAACAGTCACGTGTCTATACGATTACGATGTGCTCATCAAAGAGATTCCATGACCTTGCCTGTAGTCTATACGGCTGGAATATTGCCATTTCATAAATCACAATTAAGAGCAGATAAAAAGAGAATTTTATTAGAGAAACAATTATTTAGAGATCACAAGAATTGAAGATAAAGGGGTTATTTTGTCGACACTTGTGTGACATTTCTTATTTTAAAAAATATTTAAAATTTGTATAATCTAAAGGAGGCAATAAACAAAATTATGAGTACTGATATAATGCATGCAGAAATAACTGGTAAAATATTTTACACCGTGAAGAATATACACTTTAATAATAGAGAGGGTGTGTATATTCACATTTAAAACTGCAACTGCCGAAGTCACACGCAATCATAAGCATTGAAAATGTCCCTCTGCGAAAAAAATGATAATTCAAAACAGACTACAATGAACATTTCTTGGGTAGTCTAAAAACTCAATACATAAAAACGTATTTATATCTTTCAATGCAAATTTCATGTACGTTTTTCTCTTTCGTTTTTGGTTTGAGGTGGGGGTTTTTTTTTTGGGGGGGGGCACCATTGAAAGTTCCCTTTCAATCGAATTCCCCATTCCTACACTTTGTACTATAACAGAGTATTTGACGTTAGTGAAACTCTCACGATCTTCTGCAATTTCCCTAATTTCTGCCACCGAATTGATCTCCACTAAAATTGTTTTATTAAAACAAAAAGCTGCAGAACAAAACAAAATTAACATTATATGTTTTTATGAACCATAAGAGTTGTTTAGAACGTATGCCTAACAAAGGGCACTGCCTTACCCTGTAGAGAATCCTGCTGCAGTAGCTTTAGAATTTGACGTATACATATATTTCAATCTTTTTTATGCAATACTAGTTTCAATATATTACGGTACATCAACATTTCAACATGGTTTTGTTACGAAAAATAAATGAAATATGTTGTGTTTATTTAACAACAAATCACAGCACTGCACTAAACAATAGTATTGACGTCACAATGCCAATTCGACCAAAATTGCGTTGCAGAAGGAATCCACGGCAATTCCCACTTCCTGACTGAGAAGCACGGAAAATCCTAGTTGTGTATTATCCGTACGATAGACGTCATAAAATAAATATCTAATGCTGAAATATACATGTATCACCAACATCAATCGCATTGTCCTTACAGAATAATCAGCAGGCTGGTTAATTATTTCACATTTGTCCTTGCAACCCCAACCCCTTCCTAAATTAACAGTTTTCAAGATAAAATATTGATGCACGTATATATGAAAACTTCAATTAGGCCTTAATTCAACACATTACGAACACAATTTTTATAGACTCCGATTGGTCGGTCTTACTTTTTTCACAAGATAATATACCAATCGCAACTTCTCGGACCTTTCAAGCATACGGAAAAACAACCCCAAATGTATTATGATTTACGATAACCTCTATTTTTATATCAAATCAAAATACAACTATGAAAATTTTTCATTGTCTTTTTTACTATAAACATTTCCTACGAACGATGAGATCTTCCCTATAATAAGTTTAAATAATGTTACTAATTACTAATTAGCGACCTACATAATGGTTGGAAGCGTACATTTTGTGCAAATTTCGAACATCCAGTAAAGGTAATACATTCGAGGCGTTTTTTCCCCGAGCTTGCCAGAAAGACCGAAAAATAGCGATTGTGTAATATTTCGTTGTGTGTGATGTAACATACGTTCATCATACTATTAGCAGAGTTCTGAGCTGCGTTCAAGATCACAAGTTGTCGTCTTCTCGTTATTTTGAGTCGAAATGTAGCTAAATATCGTTTTGTTGTCTTTTTGCCTCCAAATAACAAAAAGACAATAAAGTATAAAATGACACAAATCAGCCACCATACCTAGCCTTTAGGCTAGCCGCTACGATCTTGAACACAGCCCAGGTACAAAATTCATCTGTTCAAACAATAACTGAAAATCTGAAATATTTAGTACAAAGTGAGTCCTGTAGCCTCAAAGAATGACAATACTCAGGTGCAGTTCACTACCTCCTCACGGAATTTATATTTGATCATTTGAATCGGTAGCTTGTTTGGAAAAGAAAGTTTCTACAATTACTGCTGACATTTCTAAGGAGTACAATAGAACACTATCTGTACTTTGATTGGATAGTTCTCCCCAATATATAGTGACCCCATAGCCTGACGTCATCAGCCTTTGTAGCAGTATTTTTACAGAACGCTTAAGGACACCTACACTAGGGAATTATGTCATTTTATACTGTAAACTAATTTTTCTATTCGCAAACCAATTAGTGTGAAGGGAAGGGGGGGGGGGCTACAGAGGTCGGAAGGGGGGGGGGGCTATAGAGGTCGGAGTGAGCTACAGAGGTCTATGAAGTGTAAGTTATACATGTATATACGAAATACATATGGCTTTATTCAACGAGCTGAAAATGGTGTCTTTTTTTTTTTTTTTTTTACATTCGGTAGGCTTTGTCAAATAAATGTAAAGGATATATACATGCGTAAAATCACACTCCTGGTATTTAGGGTGGTCTATTCATGTGATCTATAATTCACTATTGAATTCCTTCCCGTGTCTTTGTCAGCAGTTGAACTTAACACAATGTAACTTTTCCATTACAGGTGTGAGAAAATTACCCTCCCTCTCTCTCTCTCTCTGTCTTTCTCTCTGAGTGTTTAATATTTCTCTTGATAACCCCTACCTGCAGACAGACAAATTCCCCCGTTGGGAAACATCAGGACGCTCTCTATAGGATGACCATGTTGAAACGTCATCACGGACTCGTTCATGCGAGTATCGTAAAGCTTAACTGTGTGGTCATATGAGCCTGGGAAAAAAGAATTCTCCTTTATACAACGATTATAAATTATAGCATGTTTTTCCGCACTATACGATAAATTCAAATCACGGCTACCTGTCAAAATTAGGTCTTGGCTGGAGGTACTGGCGAGACCGCAACGGACATAATCCTATAAAATAAAGAAAAATGGTGATGAGGTGATAGAATTCAATAAATTATTCTACTTACTACTCTCTACTGGAACTGGCTCAAGCATTCTACAATTTGGGAACGGGACATTAACGGACTATGAACAAGTTATGACCCTTAAGCACCGGGATGCTATCAGTGAAAGAAAATTAAACATGTGGCAAAATGGTATAAAATATATTCCATCTTGAAAGATATGAACAAATTGCAAGCCTAAATACCGATTCTAATAAGAGAAACAACCTTTCGTGAGTTCTTTTGATTAATGAGAGAGAGAGAGAGAGTGTGTGCCCAGCAATGGGGACAAAAATGTTCGTTATGAAATTCCGCCGATCTTCGCACATCCATTAATCAGCTCTATAAAAATCTGAAAAGTTCTCGTGTCTTCTATATATCATTACATTTTGACGAGAACTGTAGACAGGAACGCTATTTGTAATTAGAGCATCCCCGTTGACAGGGTGCACGATATTTTATTCTAATAACATCACAATACAATACATGTATAACGCACGTGTTCAATTTCCATATTATCATTACATTTTGTAATAATACATGCATGTGCATAGATGTATATTCATTTCTTTTTATATTGATATTCTTTATCTACATATTAAAATTATCGAGTGTAATATGTGGCAATAGAAAAGTCTGTTCTAATCAAGCGTCAAGACTGAACTGAAACTCGATAATTTTAATATGTAGACGTTTTGTTTGTTATCAGCTTTTGTAGTTTAGTTGTAGTGTTAGTTTCCTTTTCTATTTAGTTTTCTTTTCTATGTAAATATTCTACCGTCCTGGAGAAGGGACAGGTCATCCCGAAAATTTGACAATTCACTGTTGTTCGTGCCTTTTGGTCATTTTTAGATCCTTATTCATTTAAATCTACTATTAGATCTGACACTTTGGATATTGAGTGTTGTTGGATTTTAGTCCTTTATATATATATATATATATATATATATATATATATATATATCTGAGACATTGTTATTCATTCGAGAAGGAATCAATATGAAAACACTGGTAAACGTAATCTATGTGTCAGCTTTATAGTCAGCCTTTAATCTTGGAGAACTAACTACTTTCAATCTTTCTGATATATATTTTTTAATTTATACCAATTACAGGGATAATCAATTATTTGTGTGGCATGGTTTATAAGGCTCAATAAAGGAAGCCTTCAAATCCGTTGCTTAAATCCAAATTAATCAAAATTGAGAAAATAAAACCATGTATTTTCTTTTACCTTTGTTGCATCTATAAATCGATAAGTTCAATAACTTGAATCGTTCGTGTTAACCTTGTGGTTTAACAGGTTACAGCGCAAACTTCCGCCAGAGGTCATTTGCACACAAACCAACTGTGCGGAGACGCAGAGGACTATGGGTAGTAAGGTTACACCGTTCGCTTCACAACCGGAAGTTAACCCCGTAGTTTAAAAGTTACAGCGTTTGCTTCACAGCCGGAAGTTAACCTTGTGGTTTAAAGAGTTATAGTGTTCGCTTCACAACCGGAAGTTAACCTTGTGATTTAACTGGTTACAGCGTTTGCTTCATAACCGGAGGTTAACCTTGTGGTTTAACATGTTACAGCGTTTGCTTCGCAACCGGAAGGCCTCGGGTTTTGATTTCTCGATCCTGGTGTTGCGTCAAACCGTAGACGTTATAGGGCCTTCACCAAGCTTCGGCATTAGAAAAGATATAACAGGTCTTTGGATATAACCTTTGAAACGGACGTCCCGTTCGAACTCTCATGGTCTTGAGCGCCATACATAGATCAAAATTTGTGGCACTTCATCCAAAGCTGGTGACGCCTCTATACGAGTGGAAAATTCTTGAATAGGACGTAAAAGCAACAAAAAAATAAATAAATAAATAAAAATAAAATAAAAGCAACAACAACCTCACCTACACACACAAACATAAACAAATTGAAAAAGACGATGATAAGTTTATAACTCGATTTTAAAACCTGCTATTGAAAATTCATAACCATGGAGAAATCACGAAATACATGTATGGTGCAGAGTAAGGACAGACAAAAATATCTGTTGTCTTCATTCACAATTTTCTCCCTCGTCACTATTATGAAGGTAAAACTAAAGTTTTCTTCATTTTGCATCTTTTGTGTTTGTAAATAATACACCTCCCAATGTTGCAAGCACCTGCCTGCACTTCGTGACCGTTGTTAGGACTGAACAATCAGAGAAATAAGTGCATAGTTTATGCAGGTAATAAAGAAATCATAAAAACCATCCCACAGCTTCACAATTGCAAGAATATCTACTTTATATCTAACCGCAATTTATAAATAGATAAACTGATAAATATTATTGGTAGGGGATAGTAATTTTCGCTGTGGGTTCTTGAACATGTTGGGGCCGTCATCAAGTGCATTATTTACTTCCTGCACACCAAAACACGGGTACGAACACTTTACATCCAGATCCTCTGTTGTCCAGCAGTACACATAATAATACATATTGTAAAACAAAAAACGCATAATAAACACAGGGTGCCTGGCTCTGCCTCATCAATCACCAAGCTTCTGCTATCGCCAAACTCTAGTCACAATTTCACTTTCGTTATCTCCGAGCCATCACCATCAATTGGAAAACGGTTACTAGATTTCTAGTTAACAAGCTTTCAGATCACGATAAGTCGATTAGAAATGATATGGTGATTAGGACCTCTGTTATTCCTTTGTTACAGGCAAAGAAAACCTCGGCGACGAGGACAAGGTATAACACAAGAACATTGTGTAGACCTAAATCAAAATAATTTCTTTCCAGAGATTTTATTTAACTTTTCAACAACGAAACAAGAGATCTTCGTAAGCGCAATTAAGTCAGGTATATCATATCTATGTATTTCTTAACATCTATATATTTAAACACCATCTCTACCGGAGTTGTTCTTTATTTCCGTTTTATAATCGCAAAAAAGGTATAGCAATCGGCGATCTCTGTACTGAAAGTGGTAAGTTGTTCGCAGGTCACTAGTTTATCAATTGCACGTGTTGAAGTAGCCCACTGAGATCAAAATTAAAAAGAGGCGTAGAAATGTAGTTGGCCATTGGTTTTTTATGATTCAACGTTTTGATAGTCCATAGCTATCGTGCTTATGACGGTGAAATACACCGTCATGATTTGAGTTTTACATGTGTTCCGATATGAAGAGGTCAGGCGTCTACATCCCATTCATCCCCCGTTTTATGCTTTAATTCAAACAGTGTATGCTTTAATTCTAACAGTTTATGCTTTAATTCTAACAGTTTATGGTTTTCCGGAAGTTTGGAACACGACTAGAGTCACATTTCAATGTTTGTCAAATAAGATTGCATAGAAATTGAATAAAAAGGTGGTGAACTGTAATTTTACAGTTCTGGGATTTTTTAAGATTTCATTCATGAAACGCGAATTGGATTAGGCAGCAGGAGAAATGCCTTTTTCATATTTTTTCCTTGTGATTTTATGATGAATAACTAACCTGAGCTAGTTTGTTCTATATATCAAGACAAAGACTGAAATATGTTGAATTTTTAGTTTTTACTCAATTTTGTGCATTTAACTTGGTGCACTTTCTTCTATTCCGGATTTCATTTTCTTGCCAACGTTTAAGACAAGTCACGAGTCAGAGGAAAATAAAATTTGATGTATTTTTTTTTTAAATATCTTGTAAAAAAGTTTATCTCCTCCAAAAACTACTGAAACCTAAACAAAGTGTTCATCGGAATTATATCCCAAGATATTTACCCAGAATTTTCCCAGTTTTATAACACTTAACAAAAATAATAGGTAAAATATCTGAATATTTCTGGTTTATTGCATCATGTAAATTGATTTTATATACCCAACATGAGGGGAGAGTTGACTTTTATTTCCGTGTCTTGACGCTTTTAACTGACAGCCGTTCTTCGAGCGGAGAGCTGGGAGCTATCAGCACCAATATTTCTAATTTGATTGGAAGCGCCAATCTGACCTTGACTGGCCTTTATGCATTTTTATAAAATTTGAAACCATAAAATTTGCCACAAAAAATCTGGAATTGAATTCATCGCAGCGTCTCGCACCACAGTTGAGCAGATCAAGTTAGCGTTTTTGTTGCATTAATGGCCAAGAGGAAGTCGCTTGAATTAAATCGAATCAACAACTTAATGTGCTGCTAAATCTCTGATATACTGACACATTTGTTTGTAGTGTTTCCTGTGCTTGAGAAAAACACAGAAAGAAAAATAAGTTTTGGTAATCGTAAAAAGTTGAAAAGTTCAATTTGCATTCTCCTTTCAGTAGGAGAGACTGAGAGTTCGGATTCGGAAATATTATTTTATACTGTCCAACCAGTAAAAAAAAAAAAAAAGAGGACAGTTTCTTAAACAGATTGCAATATCTTAATATAATTGGAGAGAGGATATAAGTTTTCATTATCAAAGGTATCAATTATCCGTATTTAATATAACAATGCGGAGGAAAATTAAAACGTTTTAATGAAATATCTTTCCGCTTGTGAAATGTTTTGGTGAGGATGTTGTAATAATGAGAAGAAATTTTCACTAACCTACGGTGAAATTGAAACGGAATAAAATCACACAAAAGACAGCGCGCGTCCCGTGTCCCTGCCTGGAGAAATGGCGGCCTAAAATATCATTTAATATGTACAGCGGCTCTCATATAACACTACATTTTGATTGGGAAAAAACTATTCATTAAGTCTTAACAAATAGAGAAATTGAGACATACAATAATGAAAATAAAGGAGAATCTGAAATAGGTTTAATGAAGAGAGATTTATTGCCGAGAAATTGTCAGGAGTCATACACTGTACATAACAGACTCTGGAAAGGATGAAAATATAATGGGCCATGTGCAATTTTTATATCTCCATATAACACTATAGACACTTATATTAGGGAGAGGGCTTAAATAGGCTATGACTGCTGCCCAACCCCATTCATTTATTTGTGAATGAAATATTGTTTAAATTAAAAATATTACTAAGATTTATATCTTGGTACCTTTCATGCTGGTGTATGAGCACTAATTTATTGTTGGCACTAATATTGAAATTTTCAAATAAGTTTTATCCATTATTGCACCACACAGTTTCATCCCCTTATTACAGTCAAAAAGCGCATTTGCTTCAATCAAAATATATTCTATAAAATATCATGAAAGAGATCGCATACCATACTCTCCATGACATACAATCTACCCCATACAATATGTCAAACATACTCTCCACAACATACAATCTACCCCATACAATATGTCAAACATACTCTCCACGACATATAATCTACCCCATACAATATGTCAAACATACTCTCCACGACATATAATCTACCCCATACAATATGTCAAACATACTCTCCACGACATATAATCTACCCCATACAATATGTCAAACATACTCTCCACGACATATAATCTACCCCATACAATATGTCAAACATACTCTCCACGACATATAATCTACCCCATACAATATGTCAAATCGGCATGTACCCAGTGGATATTCTTTAAGTAAAGCATGAGGCTTAAACAAAGAGGCATTATCTGTCATTTGGTCACCAAAAATGGTTGAATTGAACGAAAATTGCTCCTTATTATGTATTTTAGTACTAACACTAGTATTTAATTACTGCAAACACTATTAAACCTTAAAACAGGCACATGAATATATATGTGATTTTGGTGATTTTCGTGTCTTGTAAGACAATAAATCTTCCTTATACATTTCTGTAACACTAAAAGCAGTTATCTAATGTAGTTTTATTAGGTTTCTCTTGTTTTTGTACACAAAAAAATTGTTTTTATTAGTCGTTAATATATATTCCTATGCCATTAAGTGATTTTGAGAAAAAATGGTTGCCATAACTTTCACAGCTAATGCCCCTTTAAACACACTTGCTACACACAAATCTTCCTACCTCCTTTTGAAGAGGTCCAATTTTTACATTTTTACAGTTGACAAAATATTGGCATGTTTGAATGTTTTCTCACTGTAGAATATTTATTGATATTTATTTACCAACATAATGCATGTTAGAGCAATTTTTGAATCAATGTGTAAAAAGAGTTCTAGCAATTACAGAGTGTCTCTAGACCGGAGAGCTCTGAAAACTAATACGCAGTAAACACTAACAATTTGATCAAATTGACGCACCCTGTAATTCAGTTTGTAATGTTGCAATTTTTACTTGTTTTTGCATTTTAAACAAACTTTGTACAAAAACATTTGAAATTTGAGAAGTTTGATTTGTTTGTGGCAAGTGTTCTTAAACTAGATCATTCTACATGTAGATCATCTCTGCAGAGAAAGATTATTCAGATATATACATCACAGAACATACTACACTCTGGAAAAAACAACAAAAATTAAAACCAATTCTGGAAAGCAAACAATTTCCATAAACTGGTTCCCTGGCTTACCTGGTGCTCTCTGTAGGACAATAGCTCCCTTTCACTTGGAATGTCCCATACTGACACACTATTGTCATCAGAGCCCGAAAAAATCCGAGTTTTATCCGCCAAAAACTTGGTTACATGAACAGCCCTGTAACAAACAAATAATCAAGCTTTCTTCACCCTCACAAAACACATTGTTTATGTTTGAAATCCACAAAAAATGAAATGTTTTGAAACATTTTGGAACAATGTCAAAATTTTACCTTGGAAAACATGATAAACTACATAGGCATGAAATAATGCAAGTTATTCTACTCGTGAATATTCTGCTATAATTAATCTTTTCATTTCCATTAAGCTGTTACAGACAAACATGAAATCTATTTCTTAAATATACTTTCAAACATGAAATCTATTTCTTAAATACATTTTCAAACATGAAATTTATTTCTTAAGTGTAAATTTCATTTAAAAAATAAAGCATGAATATGTGTAATGAGCAAGCTGAACGTAATAGTAATGTGCTCACCCAATATGCCCTTTGAACATCCTGAGAAGAGATTTACTGTCCACATCAAACAAACGGATTGACCCCTCATCGCCCCCAGCAACCAAAAGTTTACCATCACTACGGAAACTGCCCGAGTAAGCAACCTCCTTAAATCGACTGATGGTCTTGTGGATTTGTAGAGAGGTGGGGCTATAGATTTGAACCTGGCATATCATTGATAACATGAATAAAATACAAAAGAAAGATGACATAAGACTCAATGTAAAATATCAACTTCCAAATCTTTTCATCAAGAATCTTTCAAAGCTTAAAATACTAACTTTTATGTTGATACATGTGAATGCATATACATTTGTAGATATATGTAATGATGTAATGATGACCAGCCTCCTTAATTCTCTAAAGCTATGGTCATTTTTTTTTTTAACAAGAGGCCCAAGGGCCTAGAATCGCTCTTCTGATAAATTGTACAACCCCACCATTTCTATTCTTAGCCTCTTAGTATTCTAAATCTTTAGTTAAATCCTAAGAATTCAAAAAAAGTAGGTCAATGTGACCTACTTTTTGGTTTACACATTTTGAGAACCCAAGAAATATCAACTGACAAAGTTTGATGATTTTAAGCCAATTAGTATCTGAATATTGAAATATAGCTGTCAAATTCCAATCGTAGGTCATGGTGACCTACTTTTTGGTCAGCGAACTCCGAACATGCAAGACCCATCAACTGACAAAGTTTGATGACTGTAGGTCAAATAGTATCTGAAATATATAAATATAGCCGTCAAATTCCAAAAGTAGGTCAAGGTGACCTACTTTTTCGTCAACACCCTTCAAACATGCAAGACCCAACAACTGACAAAGTTTGATGACTGTAGGTCAAATAGTATCTGAATTATATAAATATAGCCGTCCAATTCCAAAAGTAGGTCAAGGTGACCTACTTTTTGGTCAACACCCTTTGAACATGCAAGACGCATCAACTGACAAAGTTTGATGACTGTAGGTCAAATAGTATCTGAAATATATAAATATAGGTGTCCAATTCCAAAAGTAGGTCAAGTTGACCTACTTTTTGGTCGAAACACTTCGAACATGCAAGACCCATCAACTGACAAAGTTTGATGACTGTAGGTCAAATAGTATCTGAATATATAGATATAGCCGTCAAATTCCAAAAGTAGGTCAAGGTGACCTACTTTTTGGTCGACACACTCCGTTGACTCAAGATGCATCAACTGTCAAAGTTTGATGATTGTAGGTCAAATAGTGTCTGAAATATAGTAATTTAGCTGTCAAATACCAAAAGTAGGTCACGGTGACCTACTTTTTGGTCGACACAAACCGAAGACGAAGACGCATCAACTGACAAAGTTTGATGATCCTAGGTTTTACAGTGCCCAAAATATGCATCTAAAATTGAAAATGTGAAATTTGAATATCTGCAAAATTCAAAAAGTAGGTCACTGTGACCTACTTTTTTTTATAAATATGTTTCAAGGCCTCAAGATGCATCAACTTACAAGATTTGATGATTCTAAACCTCTCGGTATTTGAAATAACAACTTAAAATATATCTATAAATGATAAGCCATAAAATTCAGAAAGTAGGTCACGGTGACCTATTTTTCAGTTGACGCATTTTAAGGTCCCATGATCCACCAACTGACAAGTTTTGATGATCATAGGCTTCAAAGTGTCCAAGATATGCATCAAAATTAATTTTAAAATAAATACCTGCAAAATTCAAAAAGTAGGTCACCGTGACCTACTTTTGAGACAACTTGACACAAGGTCCTAAGATGCATCAACTGTCAAAATTTGATGATCCTAGTCCTTATAATGACTAAAATATCTAAGATTTAAGGAATTTAAAAAAAATTTAAATTTAGGTCAACTTTGAAGTGACCTTGAGACCACGCCCTTTGCCCCAGGGTAATGCCTTGAACAATTTTTAATCTACAACATATCCTCATCCTTATGTGTAAGTTTGGTGATAATCTGCCCTGTGGTTCTTGAGAAGAAGATTTTTTAGCAACCACTACTTTTGTTTGTATTTTCCTGATTATCTCCCCTTGTTAAAGGGTCACATCCCTCTATTTAGTATGTATGAAAGTCCTTGGGCCAATGATACCCTGTACCAAATTTGAAAGAAATTGGCCAAGGGGTTCTTGAGTTATAGCCCTTTTTCTAAAAAGTTTACGCACACCGCACACCGCACAAATGGCCATAGCATTAGCTCTTTGAGCCTTTGGCTCAGAAGAGCTAAAAATTGCCAAAGGCTACAATTCTCCCAAAATTGAAGTGTCATTTTTTCCCCTGTTGAAAAATTCTGCAAAGATATGCATCATTTTCCACTTCCTGGATGCTCATTGTTGAATTGATATTTACATAATTGAAATGAAATCCCAATCTTGAACATAATGTTACAGTGTAGGAAATGTTTGTCCCTCCCAGGCACCTCTAGAGTTTCCAGGGGTCAGTGTTTGCCCCATTCTCAATTTTATATTCTTTATACAGAATTAAGGAGGTTGATCACCGTTATCTTCACCTTTCTCATTATACATGTACTAGCTTTCCAATGGCATCAATCCAAGTCCCAAATCATTAAGTGAGAAATTTGTCATCTGACAAGAGTCATTTGCATTTGGGTAAATGTTTTTTATAAGTTTGGTATGTACCCCTTTTAACATCTTGTTTTTAAATCTTTGCATTTTTGGAAATGATAATAATATGATGCTCAATAGTAATACACTGACATTTGTGATTTCTCAGGAACTTATGAAAGACAGGTATAACATTTGATTGCTAGTAAATATCTTTGTGATATATTCATGATTATGTTTCTAATACTCGTACATTATCATTATAAACTAAATACATCACAGAGAGATAATTGAATCCGTCTTTGTGCTTTCTTTCTAAAGTTTTCAACAGTAAGATTCACAATAAATGGATTTAACTGTCCATAGCCTTGTAGAACTTTAATGATATTCACATATTAATTCATTGAAATCCTTCTGAACATCTATATAACCAAATCAAAACCATTCAGTATTTAACCATACAAGCAGTAATACTACATCCATATAAGGGTTGTCTCTCCTTATATGGATTCAGATAACTGGTGATTTTACCTAAGAGGGAAATCAACACATCTATATATAGTTCCTGCTTTAAGCTTCTTAATGGTTTACAAATTGTTCCATATTTTGTTGTTTTCACTTTTGATAGGATTAGTCTAAGAGATGTGCTGTAAGGCAATGCGACTGGCAATTCACTATTCTTTAGTTTATCTTAAAAACCTACAAGATCTACACATCATTACACTCTTTCATTACCATGTAAGTGATATGTACACCAATTCATCAAAATATCATGATGACATTGTGTCCGGATTAACTATTGAGTGATATCTTTAAGGGCAGAGCCTTATTCAGCATCATTCTGTGAAGTTTCATTTGTCAACACACATTCACCAAGTGATGTGCTACGAACTTTAATACTCTCCATTGCTACTTACAAAATTACTGACATTAGCATACAACTGTGGATGTTCAACAGACTTTTTCAGCATGAAACTTTATCTTAATTTTAGTGGATTCCCTTTCTATGCTTTACAAGGAGGTATGATTAACAGAATTGCTATAATTTTGGTAAGAAAGAACGTAAATAGTAATGCTGTTGATTAAACAAGGCAGGGGAATCCTCTCGCAATGTAGGTTTTCCTATTGAGTCCCCTAATGACCTTTAACCCCAAATTCAATAGGGTTCTTCCTCTCTTGATAACAAAGCTATGTGTGAAAAGTCAAATCTATTGAGCAAACAATGCAGCCTCTAGAGTTCTACAAGCTTTTTCTTCCCCTAGTAACCTTGACCTTTGGACTCCAAACTCATCAGAGTTCTTCCTCTCTTGATGACAAAACTATATGTGAAATATCAAATCAATCAAGCAGAAAATGCTGCCTCTAGAGTGTGTACAGGTTCAGCATTAAACACACACTTACACATGAACAGTCTCGTTACAATACCCTCTCTCGTAAGCATTACGTCCTATCGCTTTTGTAAAAATTCAGCAGATAGGTATCATCGATATTATTCCTTTTTTTCAAAAATCAAATGCTTTCGGAGTTCAAAATGATATCTGCTTTTAAACTACACATTACAATTTAAGTCTTTGATTTACCCTTGTTGAGTTGGTAACAGCAAAGTAATGAGGATTTGTTGGACAAAAGCCAATGTCTGTTATTGCTCCAAATTCTTTCTTTGTCACAGGTACCTATAAAATACAAAAGAGTACTACTTTATACTTACACTTCCTATGTTTTTGCCTTTGACATCTCTACATATTGTAATGGAAACCATTTTCTAATGAATGCATTGCAGTTGTAATCAATGCACATATGAATATAGAAAAATATATTTCAATGCCTGGGAATTCTGACAGAAATGAGAGTAGATTGAATTAAGTACAATCTATTAAAACACTTTAATCCCAACATTAATTTGATACCAGTAACAAGATGAATAGAAAACTGCAGTAAAATGAATGACATTGATATTTCTCTCTCATTACTGATTATTATCAAATAATAATTTGCTTTGTCTGATGAAGAAATTATCTCTACATAATGGTGTTCTTGAAATTTACCAGCCCGAAGGATTTGACTGGTTAAAATTTCCTCGGACCAGAAAAGTTCCCAGTGCATTTCATTATTCGGACTGAGAAAAAACCTTGTCAATGAAATATCTGATACCACAAAAATTAGGGCTGCAACTGGTACCCAAAATAACTGAAAACCGTGGGTCGTGTTGTTCGGGTCGGGTTCGGTTTCATTTTTCCGTATTTCGGTTTAGGGTCCGGTTTTTACGATATAATCATTATTAAAAATCTGTTTAAACAAATTGGCGTCAAAATCCTCAAATGTGGCTGTATTCTGATCAATTGTTAAATGATGGCATTGTGGACAAAACAATGACAGTATGTAAGATATGTCAGACACATTTAAAATACGCCATAGGATCAACATCGTCAAGGACAAAACATTGAAAGCATGGAATAGAAACGAGTAGAAGTGACAATACTGTTTCTAGTACCATGGATGTTGAGTCTAAACCAGTGTCCACGACCGCAAATAATTATTGTAACAAAATACAATAAAGGTTTTGATTTTAATGTGTATATTAGATTTTTACAATAGCTATATAGACCCGAACCCAAATTAAAAAATCCTGAACCGAACTGACCTGAATTTTTTTGGAACCGTGACAGCCCTAACAGAAATAGATTTCAAGAACTCTGGATGATAACTAAAATTTCACCAGTAACTGACGCTCATCATATTTATTATTTGAGAGCAAACATTGAGCTGAATTTGCTCATTTTCTTCAAATTCAATGATGCTGGAAATTGGCCAACCATGTTGGCGCATAAACATAAAGATCATATTAACAAACTCATCGGTCTGTACTTTCATATCTAAAAAGTAAAAGTATTCTTACTTCGCAAAATAAAAAAAAAACATCTTTCCTTTTTTCGGTTAGAAAAATATTTCATTTATACACTGCAAAACTTCTATAGTCAAAATAGTCTTGTTTCTTACACACACAAACACACACATGCTCTCAAAATACTGATACATGTTACATGTATGCACTTTTTATATCAGTCTAGGTGAACTATTTCTAGGGAGGCCTAATAACATTTACACAAAGCATAATTTGATTTTAGAATGCAAAACTTGCCAATAGTTATCATCGATATTACAACTTTGCCTATCCATAGTGCAATGTTATTTTATTTGTTCTCAGTCCTAGGTAAATTGATTTACAATACACCTTTGCATTAATTATCAACTTGTCAAACTGTCGAATGACTCGGAAAAAACACAATGAAAACCTGCGATAAAATATCACTGAAGAAAATATTTCGAACATGAAATATGTCAATAGAGGCAATTCTGGTTACTAGAACGAGTGTCCGTAATCACTTATCATACAGAAGTAAAAATAGAAAATTTATTTTAAATGAAAGTAAGTAAAGTGAAATGAATCTATCTTACATCTAAATTTTTCCAGTATATGGTATCTGGTGTGGTTTTCACATCAACACGTGGTTGTAAATGCCTGGCCGATGTTTTCTTGAAGGGAGCCGCCATGTTTGTTTTCTAGTCTCTAAACCAGTTACTCTGTTCTTCATCATTGTGGATCAAATATCAGTTTATTTCTTTGAAAATTACTGCCCAATAATATAAACTTAAATATTCCAAACTGAATTAATAATCACATTTACATATCTATTTTATTTACATTTTCTCTGTATTTGGAGACTATGATAATTTGATAGGCCAGCAAGTTCAAGGGGGCGTGGAAATTATGTAGAACCACGTGCGAATAATCCACTACAGAATATGCATAAATTAATCTATTCCAATGACTGGGTAGGATTATTTTCATTGATAAAGTGTATATTTGTAATTTGGGCCCCAGACATATCGACAGAATTAAGAGAAGGACACAACATTTGTGAGGAAGTTGGCAATCAAAGAAGATGTCGAACGGAGAAAATAGCGAAGGAAGCGTGGTAAGTTCGCCGTGTTTACACGCCTATTTGTCTGAAGTTGTGCAAGATGTGTTAACATTTTTGGCAACCCTTGCTGCAAATAAAACAAAATTAATTTATATCGCTTTGATATCGTAAACTTTCGTTGTATTTGAATCCTTCACCCTGCACATTGGGTATGAATTAAAAGTTTGGGTTTTTTGGTTTTTATTATTATCAATTTATTATTTTTATTATTTAAGTTTATAAACATTTTCAAGTTTTATTGGTAGTTTATATGTAGCAGATTTGTATAAATTGAAATTAATTATCTTATGCAATTAAATATAATGCCAGATTAAATTTTTTTAATATGATGAATTAAAACCTAAAGAAATATTCATATATTTATATGTCATTGAGAAATGTAGATATCCATTTGTCAGTGATTTGCAAAGTCATAGGTATATTTTCATGAATTGCATGTGCTTCTAAATTACATTGTTGTCAAATAGGAATCTTCTTTTTTCCTGCAAGGAATACATTTTATTACAAGATAACATAAATGTGATCTTTTAAAATATATTCAGTCTAATAAATTCAATATCGATATAAAATCAAACTAAATTTTTTTAACATTACAGTCCAACGAAGATTTGAATGAATCAGAGATGTCGGACAATGGAAGTGAAAGTGGAGATGTGGGATCAAGACGGTCCTCGGATAAGCTGGACAGCTCAGACAGAGAACTATATGAAAAACTCAAGCGTCAGGAGCGCGAGGAAAGAGAGGAGATAGAAAAGGAACTAAAACGGGCTCATGAGGAGGCGATAATACGCCGGCACGAGGAGCTCCGCGCCAAGGAACTGCGGCTACACGCCGAGAGACTATCACAGCTGGAGTCAGAAAGGGGCCAAGACTTGCGTGTAAACAAACACCACGAGGAATTCCATACCCTACGGGACGGGCACCCCCTTACAAAATCTGACTCCACCTCAAGACTTGATTTGTTGAATCATAGTGCTTTTTTGGACAGAAATTATCATAGGGCAGGGTCGCTCTCCCCCCACAGTGCTACTTCCACGTCACCCACTGGCGATGGTCCAGCCCACCATTGGACCTTTGAAGAACAGTTTAAACAGGTACGGTTTTTTTTTTTTAAACTTTACACTTCTTGTCTATTCACCAATTTCTCAATTTACTTTCAATTGCAATTTTTATGTTTTTTAATCTACTGATACCGTCTGAAGTTCCTTATGAATTGTAACATGCATGTAATATAACCCCATTTAAGTGTTGTAAATACACCGGGTCCGTAATCTTACAGAGAACATGAGAGAATTTTCATGATGTACAACACAGAATAAAGCGATTCATACAGTTTAATTTTTTATTTTAATAACAATAATCCCAATGAATCGATTTCGCTGCAAATTATATCTATTTCCCTGGATACCTGCATGCCTTAATGTGTAATTTCACAAAACAAGGAACATTTCGTGATCCAAACAATCAAACGTTAAAGTTATCGGCCGCTTCGTTTCATCATAAAATTCCAGTACTTGAAAATGAATCCATTTTATGAGCAGGGTAGTGACTCGATTCGTTTCCTTCAATCAAAATAAAATGGGAATTGTCAAATGAAAATTTGATGAACGTTTTGTAGCTTGATAGGTACTGAATCGCGTGGTATGGCTTAGCTGCTGATTAAAATGATTGTCTACCTTTTTTTTTCTCCTTCGACAATCTACCTTTAAATCGATAAAAGGAAGCTTAATCAATCTGCAGTAATTTGTTGTATTAATTATGCATCTAATTCGCCATCTCCACCATGAACCGATAAATTCGGTTTTATAACGGATAGCCCAATGTAACTAATTCTTTGGCCATATGGTGAATTCCCACTTCTTGAGAAAATTTTCTGGGCCATAACTATTCATTAAAGCATTTCTATTGACCTATTGTAGAAATATTGACATAATTCTAATTGTATTATTCATAAAATTTTAATACAAACTTTTAATATCTATTTTGTGATAAACTTTTCCCATTGAAATAGCTAGAATATAACACCATGTATTGAAAATCGAATGAGTATTATTATACGGCCAAATAAACGAGGGTGAAAAGTGAAAATCATTTTATCCAAATCGATGACATAGTCGGCAAATAATTAATTTCTGCATTTTATCAATACGTTATCAAATTCATTTTCAAAATATTTAGATTGCAAACATTTATTTATTTAGGGACATTCTCAAGTAGAATAACAATTGTCCCAGAAGCGACGAGGCATTATAAATTACCTGGTTCCTTGTCGTTGGGGGAGGTTCAGACACACCGGGAATTGCGTATTTGATGTTTAACAACTTCTTTAAGACAGAATAATACGCGAATCGTTATTTTTACTTACAATTACAACACAAACTTAATACCTTATTTTCATTATGTAATCGCTAAATTATATGTAACCTCTTACCATTTCTAGTTTGATCAACATTTGAATTACAAAATGCAAATTTTTTTTCAATACCATTGTCTCATTCATTAATTTGTTTTTCATAAGAGTACCTCCATTCTAGACAAAAGCAAAAAGGTTCAATATGAAAAAAATTATAAAGATTAATCAAATATTAAACAGTATCGAAAATTGTATTGTAATTATATCGATCGGCCTTTTTCGAATAATAATTTCATATAAAATACATAGTAATTAAAAAAAAATCAATGATTACAAAGTCAAGTACGCTTATTCCATTCTGTGACAATGAGCGCTGGGATCATTAGAGTCCTTCCATATCAATGTTTTTAAATCTCCGAGTCGTTGTCGAATACTCCGAGTCGCTGTCGAAATCTCCGAGTCGTGTCAAGAGAGCTCGAACAATTTTTCTCCCAGTTCACTTTTTTTCTACTTGAAACATGAGCATACAATTTTAAAGAATTTGGACGGAAATCTTTAAGCTTTACACGATAGTGTGACTTTACAGTTACAATTCAGGTATTGTTTGCATCCTAAATCGTAATGGATTATAAATAATTAAACGTTTCTCTGCTTTTATTCATGGCCATAAAACACTACAAGATGATATCGAGAGACATCTTTCAAGTTGAAAATCTTCAGATTGTGATAGCATTAATAATTGAATTATGTCGACTATTGTGGAAGTGAATTCGTTTTAAAAGTAAAATAGGATTCCCCCATAAGTGTTTTTCTTTACTATTAAATCGATGAAGAGGTTCGGTTTTAAGTGCAGGATTTTGGATTAAAATCAGAGATGTCATCTCCGAATATGTATGTCTGTGTACGAATTCTTATAAATCTGTTTATAAAATCACTTTTGCGTATAGAATAAGGAAATTGTTTTAGGTTTTCACTTAAAAGATGCATTGACTGTATATTTCCAATAGGTCAAATGATACAGTATGATTCAAAATACATGCATGTATGAAAATAGAGGTTTAATGCAAAGAGCAAAGTTATACTGCAAATAATGTATAAGATATATTTTGTACTGTACGTACCGTACATTGTATATAGGAATAATTTAACAATGCAAAAAGTCTGACTAAATATCCATATCCTTATTATTTTAAAGTGCATCAAAATTATCAATTATATGATGAGCTCTCTCTCTCTCTCTCTCTCTCTCTCTCTCTCTCTCTCTCTCTCATACACTGCCTAGCTTTGACAAAATTCATGTACCAGAATCTTTATCATTAGATAATTAGCTTTAAATTCTAAAGCTGGTCGATACTGAGAAACTTTTGCTCAAAATATTTCTATGTTATTGCAATTGCCATAAGATATATTTAACAACACACAAAGGTATATTTACATGGTGCCATTTAATTATTGAAAGCTTACATGTCTAAACAGCATTTATTTTTAAAAACTTCATAATTTCGTACTTGTAACAAACACTGTGTTTTGTCTACATAGATAAAAAAAAAAAAAAAAAAAAAAAAAAGGACAGGCATGCACTACTGATGTGCTTCTGCAGTAGATTTAATGATATTACTTTTTTCTTTATGCACTTACAACTTTACAACACTTCTGCAGAAAAGCTTTTGACCGAGTTGTAAACCTCTCTGCGATTTTTGTAGGCCTTTTCACAGCTCTACGAGCTCAGCGATGATCCCAAAAGAAAAGAGTTCCTTGACGATTTGTTTCAGTTTATGCAGAAAAGGGGTGAGTAGTTTTTCACCTTTTCCCAATAGCAGGTGTGGTACTTAGCAGAAAAAAGATTTTGAATCAGCGCGAGCATTTATATATATATATATATATATATATAAGTGAACAGTGGCGCACAGATGACCCCCCACCCCCCGAGATGGGTGAGAATTAAGGTATTGCAGTACATATTATATTTTGCAATATGAAATACCTGCTACTGTTTTAACCCTCTTAAATACATAATATCTTTTGTCAACAAAATCGTCTGACTTTAATGCAACGTAAAGACTCTTACTTTCGGAAAGCTGCTTCACCTGTCATCTTTCTAGGGTGGTTCAGACCGCGTGCTCGAATGACGCATGCGCAGTGTTCGATTCCTGTGGTTTTCGTAGACCTCAGAGACTCAGTCAGTTATATGATCTTTTATTCTTGTCTTAAATGACATGCAATATTGCTAAATTATAATTGCTTCATATCATGATATTGTGCAAATTAAGAAGAGAGGGATAATTATTATTTGACTTTATTCTTGTCATCACGGCATCAGATCATAGAGAGAGAGAGTTTAATAATTGATAAAATCTCTTCATCTGGGATCGAGTTTTTATATTGTCTAATTGTTATAACATTTCTGCTATGACATCATAGCTACCTTCAATATAGTTGTTTCAAATGAGGTCAACGAGACAGGGACAAATGAATTTAAAGAAATTGCAACTACATGTAAATGTTCTTAGCATGCATTTTATTGGACACTTTTTTTTGGAGATGTGTTAAAATCTGTTGTGATAATATTTTCCCCTCAAGTGTACATGTATGTAGCTGAAACGACAGCTAGGCTCCACCGTTAAACTGATACCGTGTTTATCACATAATTTCTCTCTTTTAATAAATGAAACTCCACTGAATTTGTTTATCTCATAATTTCTCTCTTTTAATAAATGAAACTCCACTGAATTTGTTTATCACATAATTTCTCTCTTTTAATAAATGGCACTCTACTGAATTTGATGATGGTGATTTTTGTGATCATGAAATGTGTGAATCTAGAAAGTTATATCATACAAACCTGAACGTTTGGGATGATGGTATTTCGGGCAAAAGATTAATGCCATCAACAGATATAATAAATTCCATTGTCTCGAAAGATATGGATCACTTTTGCAGCTGGTTATCAAATGTTGAAGCTTGGTATTCTAATAAAAGAATTATTTTCAATCAAAATGACATATCATATGTAATCAAGAAAATAAATCAGGAATTATGAGCTCACGTTATACGCACATCTCGCGAGATTTGACAGTTGAAGGGGAGGTTCGCCGGGATAGCATTTTATACATCTTTTCATCCTGTTGACTTTATTACGAATATTGCTTGATTCACCAAAGGAATATGATGTTATCCAACCCCTCATAGATAACTAGCAAAGACCGAAAATCTGCGAGAACGCTTATCTCCATTCTTGATAAGGACTTTTATGAGCACCGAAAGGTTTTTGCATTGTGTAAGTGTGTGGCATCACCTTTTATCATGATCCTGAAAGTATTTCTCACCAAGCTGTAAAGATACTCTATAAGATTTTTACACAAATTTAATGATGACATAATAATCAAATGATCTTATAGGTGGATCAAAGGGCGCGGGAGGTCCTGTCAAATTTGTGTATCACTTTAATGGAGGTTTTATTTAAACCTTTTCTCTCACTTTATACATTTATTTTGAGTTTATTTCCTGAATAGACTCGGGGGAAAATATCTTCGCCCACATTTTTATAATTCAACAAAAAATACTAAAATGTTTGTTAATTCACTTTAATGCAAGGGCTAATGTTTTCTTAATGAAGCACACGTGGAAAGAGTGACACGTGACCAGATCTACATTCTTTTCTGTCAAACTTCGAATCAAGTTTTCATTCTTTAAGTTTATCCAACAAGGACCTAATTCACAAAATGTGTTCTTGATTAATTTTGTTCTCCGCCTTCATAATACCACACTTCGAGCCTCTGTCATTTTTTAATCCTCTACCATTTCAAACCTCTTTCTACAAGCTGCCATCACATTAAATGTTTGTAAGGGAAATATAAAAATATGAATTTAACATCATGAAGAAATTAGAATGCAAAATAAAACACCAATTACACTTTATGTGAATCTTTTTTTTATCAGATGGTTGCATCATATATGAATGTGAAAAGAGTTTTTGAAGCTGAGTTTTTTTCTTCTTCATACAAGAATCAGGGGAACCATATAAGAATGAATTAAATGAATTAAATACCATATCTTTTTATCATCCATCAATGCGAAAAAAGATGTTCGTGAATTCTGAATTGATATGGGAAGTCCCGGACAATTAGGTGTCTTATTTTATTGTCATAAAATAGAGATTTGCTGCCGGTATGTCGCTGTGCATACAATTAGAATTTCTCTAATCATTTGATATAAAAGTCATATCGATCGTATTTTGTCGAGGGACCGCAGTGTTCATAAAATCGCATGAGGTTTCTCGTTAATCACCCATAAACTGTCAGCTATTACGGCATAGAATAACATCAGCATTTTGATATAAAGTATAGAATAAAAGTTCATTTACATTCGATTATTCGTTCAAAAGTTCATTAAGATGCGATGATTCGTTCAGAAACTTTAAACAATTGCCTTTTTGTTTTTAACCTATTCGACTCTTGAAATTATAAAAATCAAATAAATAATCCCCAAAACATACTTCTTATTTGGAGGTAAGTCGATCACACGTAATTTATTGACTTTTAAGATGAAATTGTATAATCGACATAGACAACGAACGAGTTGATGACATTTTGCGTTCCTGGGGGGTGCCAACAGATGTTATTTGCATCAATCTTCAGCATATTTCTTGTTTCTGGAAAATTGCTAAAGAATTTAGCATAAAATTAATAGCAAATAATTTCGATTCCCCAAACTGCCACTCAGACGAGGGTCGGAAGCTCGTATTTCATTTTAATCATGAAGATGACCCGTAAAGAATCGGGAGTTCGCGTTTCGTCTTTGTTTCTTTTCGTTCTTATTTTGCTCTCTTATCGCGAAGTAATTCGGGTTATTTGTATAATACATCTACCGAACATTTACATATGAAATATTATCTGCAGATCAGTTTAAACTCGAAAGACATATCGTCATTTTTATCAGTACTTCTGTGTTGATAAATCGGTGTGCAATTTTACCCTTTTGCTACAACGGTCAAACACATTGTAAACTTTCAGACTGGACACACACAGTCTCTATCGTCTAAAAATCTGAGTTTATCTCAAAAATATGTAGGGGGCAAAATAACTTCAACGAAATTTAATTAAGCATTGATGTATCTTTTTATCTTATGTTTTTAATAACATATTTTACCTATCATTCTTATCAGCAAAACGTTCAAAAATGCGTGGTAATCAATAAAAATGTTATGTTCGGTATTTATGAATTTATTTTTATATATTTACTTAATATTTTAGCCGTACGAAGGTCCATTTCGTGGTCAAATTTTTTATGATTACCGATCTAAGGAATTTGCTCCACAGTAAAGAAAAATAAATACAAAAGCTAATAATTGAAAGAAAACTTGACTGTAATACTCTCACCAAATTGTAATTTCTTAGACTTAAACCATTCCTCCAAAAATAGAAACAGATACTGTAAGAAAAGCATGGTGTGTGACCAGCTTTTGAGGAGTGTCTAGATATATTGTCTGGATAAACGTGTATGTGACACGGATTTTCCGGATTGCCTTTCCCGCTCCTTACTTAATATTTAGTCGATCCAAGAGCATTATTTGTTACTAATTTGAAGGAAATTGTCATGCCGGGTTAATTATTCTTTTCCTATGGAGATTTAAAAAGTCATTGCTATTTTCCTCTAAGATAACTGGATGTGTATAAAACATGGTGATTTTATGCTACAATAATGGGCTATTTTATCCGATTACTGCCGATATAATCCAATGTCTTATGCTACACAAAAGGGCAATACATATTAAATTGATGAATAATACATCACCAGTGGCGTGTCTTAGTGCCACTCAGCTTGTATAAGACTCATCATCAACTAGATTATGCCTATAACCCAATCACAAAATGTATGTGATGTCTTTAATTAGCAATGAACTCTAAATTTATCAACAATCCAAATTCCATTCCACCACTAGTTTGTATGGACTGTAGAAGATACAATTATAAATGTTAGAGACGCCCGCTCGGTCACATGATCGCTTTCTCTCTTTGTTTTCGCGATCTGTTATTTTCACTCTCTCCTATCCGAGTTGTACTGATGCAAAACTTTTCCTAGTCATTCTTTGTAATGTTTTCTTTATTTTGATTGAGATTTGGGGTTTTTTTCCCCTTGTATTCTAATTCGAATTTCAATTCAATTATTATGTGGTCGCTGCAGAATTGGGACCCATTAAATTCTTCCATATATGAGTCATCTAATATTTCATTGAAAAAGCCAAATAATGATATGTTAGAATTAAGGTACTTTTTGATAACAATCTCTATAGAACGGTTCGCTTTCTTCCCTCAAACAAATTGATTTGCTTTTAAAATGATGCTGGAATTAATATTTTGATTTCTATAAAGTTATCATCACAATACATTTAACTCTCCGATCAGAATGTTTCATGTCAAAAAACCATAAAATATCCGCATATGTTTCCCCAATAAACAGGATTATAGACATTTTAATTCTAGTGGGTTGCGTTTTCGCCTTTGTTATTAATTGGGTGAGATTGCTCCGTTCGGTTTCAGATTTCGAAGGCTTCGGGCTCGTATCGCAATATCAAGGTTATATTGGGCAATTGTCGCAACTATCGAACGGGTGCTTTTTGAATTCTGCAAAAATTTTATACCATAATTGTGCATATATGACTTATATCTGTTGATTTGTAATGGATTTCATGTTTCCCCTATCGACTGAAATTAAATGGCCATCGTTCTTCAACAAAACGATAAAGAAACTTTTCAAAGAAATAATTGGTCAGATATTTTTGGTATGACAAATTTGACCAATTAATTTGTTCGATAGAAATCACCCTGTCGATTAACGGCAACGATCATTTTGATGTTTTTGGTCATACCGCCTCAAGTGTGAAAAGCGTTAATTTGTGTTTTCAAGTTATTTCAACAAATTTAAAAGAAAACTGTGTCAAGATAAGGCGTTCAAAGCTTTTTAAACTGGGAGGTGAAATGTTGCTATAATCAGGATCCATTTAATTTTGGGTTGGAAAAAGAACGTAACTTCTGTGACCGGAAGTGATAAAACTTCCGGAAGTGATAAGTTTCAAAGATCACATATTTATAAACATAGAACAGCTACGCGAAGAAATTCAGTAATATAAATGTCACCAGGAATTACCCGAGGAGTTTTGAAACATGTATTTTGTTTGTTCAATTACATATTTAAGTACCTTTTATTTGATGACTTTTTCCCATTTTTGACACATTTTGCTGTTAATTGTCATTTATCCTTTAGGCTATTTAACATTCGTGCTGAACTGATTGTCGAATAGTGAAATAAATTTAAGTTGAAAACAAAAGGACAAAGCATATATATATAACATTGCTGATCAATATAGACTGTATACTATTTGTCGATAGAGTTGTAAATGTTTATTTATCTTGCATGTAGTACAATGAAGTGACTTTATAGGCATCATGATTATGTGTTGCATAGTTGATATTATTTGTATAAGTAATAATAAATTTTGTGGTGAAGGAATACACAGTAAACAATCCCCTCAAACTAAATCTGGGAATGTACAGGGAACTGTAATAAACTATAATGTGGTCCTTAATTATTATTTATTTTAGAACCTTGTAGAAATTTTTATTGATAGTAGGAACAAGTGCACGAATTATGTCCCAATTCAATAAAGTTGCAGTCACTTTAGAATTTGATTGCGGTGAGCGTGTATCATCTGTGGGGTGTTCTTTTGCGGACTGTAGGTAAAGTAGATGCCCAAGCTAACAGAAAGAGTTGTCAAATAGTGTGTAGTTCTGCTTAAAAGGTTATTTAGAATCATAATTAAAGACCAGATTTGGCAGTATAAAATTTTGTAATGCAGTGATTGTAGATCTATGTCCATTCTGAACTCAGAGATACTACGTCAAGAATGTCAGAATCCTTAAGCAATGTCATTTAGAAAATATCAAGGTCACAGAGATTTGTCGCAAAGATTTTGCAAAAATTGTATGAAGACCCGTAAAAGTCATTTCAGAGGGACTCGAGCGAAAAGTAGGGGGGGTGTCAAACCATACTTTATGACAATATTTATCAATATTTAATGTATTTCCCCTCGAATAGTGGTTCGCCGTCTGGGCCTGTATTGTGAACAGATTAGCAGATCTAAAGCCCCGGTCATGTGACAAGGTGAGTGACGAAGGTCCCATTCCGGGTAAATCCTGTGGGTTAGCATTAATTATGCGGTGGCAGTTCTATACGACTGTGCCAAAACCTATTTTACCGGATGTGTAAAAAATTAATGAAACTTGTAACTTGTACATTAAATTAATATTTTTAGCACCCTTTATGAGATCATCAGCTGTTGAATATTTTATAAATTATGAGACATCTACTCTGCAGAGCTTTCTGAAATTATTTTATATTTTACCTGTTCATTATGGAATGGATGTAACCCAATGATATAATTTTTAGTATAGTTCTTTTTAAAAGAAAAACTCTTGGCATGTATGAGATTCGAACGCAAATATGATGAAATTTTAATGAAACATTTCAATTTAATTACGAACAGCACGACATTTGCTTTACTTTCCAACGGATGGAGCAGTAGCTTCGTGTTTTAGTGGTGTTTTGTACTCATTAACAAATTGAACAAATTTAAGTAAAAACGATTGAATGACGATAAGATTTTTTACTTTTCTTTGTTATGAATATTTCTATATGGCCTAAATTGCAAGCACGGGCAAGCAGGATAGACATGGCAAATAGGTTATACAAATCTATAGTATATGCGGGGCTTAATCATGATACAGAGATTTTCAATTAACAGGGAGGAATTCGGAAGATAATTATGCCCCGGTCACTTCGCCCTTTATATAACGTAATATCAATGCAGATATTGGGCCGTGCCAAATTAATGTTCATTATACATGTATCTTAATCAATCGCCATCCCTCCACTCTCTCGTCCTGAACCAACTCACGGATAGAAACGCTGTTCAACAGACAAAAAAAAAACACAAATCCCTTTAAAAATATCAATCCTAATCACTGATGCCGATATTTTAAAAGAGATACGATGTACAATCTGAATGTGTAAATAAAAAGTTAATCTATTAATCTAGGGTTAATCTAAAGCGATGCGTTCGGCGTAGGATAACAAGGGTTGGAATGTATTTATGCAGAAGGGACCAGATGGAAAATAAACATCGTTGTATCTCTTGATACGCCATTATATTCCATTATGAACAGAGATATGTGTTCTCGTTGATATTGATGAGAAGACAGATGAAGGGTGGGGACGGGGTGGGGGAGACTTTTTTTTTTTTTTTTTTTTTTTTTTATTGTTGAGCAGCTTTCTCACTAGGAAGAATAAGTGTTTAATATTCAAAGACATCAACTCTGTTTAACAGTTTAGATTATATACATTCTTTTCGCATTTCTATGAAGTTTTCGTTTTAACTCATTGTTTTATTAGAGGTTTCAGGAAATTATCCCCCTGTGTGCCCCCGAATTAAGGCACTACATAGATTTCGACTACGTATGTTTAGAAACTTTATAAGAATGTTGTATCAATCATATACGATGTAGCGATAGCGATTGACCATTAATGCAGTACCGCGGGAGGTGCCACGGAGTGTTTACGCTTTCTCATGTCGAAAAGTTCTTTTAATGAAATCAGAAACTGGCCAGATTTAATCTGGTGCCACGATGATTTGGTCTTTCCATTTATTTTGGAGATTTGATATTGGGTTTATATCTTTATGGCGGGCCACTCTCCTTTGTTGACAATTGGAAATGTTTTTGCTGACTAACTTTGTTCTACTTCCCGTACAAATTGTTCTTTTCTTTTAATACTCTAACACGATGAATCATATTATGATTTTTGTTTTAAATTCATTAGACTGATTTACAGTGTAGATATAAACTTATGGAAAGATTAGCAATGAGAACAATTCAACAAGTACAACAAAAAAACACCAAAGCATCTCTACAGAACCTTTCCCAAAAAATATTCATATATAATTCCCCCTCTCTGCAACAAGAAAACATTAGTGTACCTCACAATTAATCATGTTGCGGGCTAAACCATCTCTATATATTTACTTATTTGTTTTGAGATCGCATTGCACTCCATTGAATCGGGTTTTTTTTATTCGCAGTGTAGGATCATTTTTTGCAATTGTTTACCTCAATGTTGATCATCAGATCATATGGTTATTGTTACAGCCGTAGGCACATATGATTTATGACAGGGGAAATATACTTTTAATTATGAATGCTGTGTAATCATTTATTCCCCTGCATCGCTATAACATCCCGGCTCGTCCCGGTTTGACATGTTCATTTCTTTTTCTTATTTCGTATTCATTTCTTCCTCCTCCTCTGTAATCTCTGAAACGTTTTATTACGTTTGAAGGCAACATTGCCTTTGTTCTTGGCGAAAAGATACTGAGTTAGCGCAGTGACAGGTTATTTCAACTTTAGTTTTAAATCGCAATAAAAGAAGAATAGAATTAAGTAAAAATGTCTCTATAGATAGTCAGTGTATATATCAAAACGAATAGACAGTTCTTCCCAGTAAATAATTTAGAGATACCAAAATCACAATTAAAACAAAAGTTTAAGCTGGAGTGATTATGAATTATTTTTTGCAGTAAATATTTTCTTTCTCTCAAAAAGTGAACAGTTCAAGACAGAGAAATTTACATGTGGTTTGCATAAAAAATCCTCTACTATCAGTTCAGCGGTCATTATCAAAATATGGACAAAAATCAATTTCTTTATCATAAAACCTGCCACAGAACTCTAAAAATCAGTATTAATTCTAGAAACAGATTCCACAAGATGCAGCGCCATCATCTATCATTAACTTGTCAAATTTTTTGTTACGCAGGCCGCTGGCTAAACATGATCCTTAGCACTAAACGCGTGTCATCACGGCGGGGGGCCTAGTGTCCAATGTAATCTATCAAGTGATTGGTCAGTTTAATTTGCTGGTCAATTGGAAGTGCGAGAATCAGTGTCATTGGCCATCGCCGTGTCAATCAGAAGAGAGGATTAACACTTGTGGCGAGTCATATTGTACGATATTTCTCAACATCATCTGACGTCCAAAGAAATAAACAGTAAACAAGAAAGAATAGAAAAACAAAAACAAAAAAAAACAATAAGACTTTTATACGTGAAGACGCAGTCGCTTCCCTGTACTGCAAGAATTATTCAACTCCAAATTAAAACAGACGAAACGACGTTCTCCGCAGGAAAAACACGAAAGATCGTACACGTTACATAATCAACCTATCTAATAGAAGGATTTATTAAGTAGAATCTCAAATGCATAATGAGTTTTTGTGTAAAACAATGAAGATGAACTGAATCCCGTTGCGGTGCTCACTTACGTAGTGTTGTCATGCAATACTGCAGGCACGACTCGGAAACATCACCCGGGTGACCCTTTTATATGACAGCATTGCAGGTTGATACCAAGAAGACAATGCCAGAGGGGATTCCGAAAGGTGTCAAGTCATTTGGATCAAATTCATCAAAAGAGACAGTAAAGATAGCCCAGTTTCTCAAAAATCTTCCGAAGATTCCGTACCGTCCCCCCGAGATCGCGACCACAATCATTTGGTATTCTCCTTTTTCGTTTCCTTGGTATGACAATATCCCCATAATTATTAGAGCTGTAATTAAATTTTATGACTTGAATATAAAGATGCAGAGAGAGTTAATTAGCAATGATATCAAAAGAGACATTTAGTCATTGAGGGCAATTCCCCAAATGGCTTACATTTCATAAATTAATAACAAAAGGCCAAAATGTCGCTTTCGACATTAAAATGATATTTCTCGGAGAGTGTTAGCTTTGCATTAGTTTTTCAATATCACTGACATCGCTTTATAATTGATTGAATGAATCGGTCGGTGGATAGTGTTAACATTGTCGTTTGGCAGCAAAAAGATGATTTCGCCATAATTCTCGTGGGATCATAGTGCTCGTTTAAGTATCATGGGCTGCCATTTTTTCTACAATTAACAATTCAACATTTTCTGCTTCATAAATTGATTCGTTTTTGATATCTTTTGATAAGACGAAAAGTCGCCACGGAAGTTATCGGGAAAACAATCAGAACATTTTTTGGAGGAAAAACACTTTTACAGACAACTTACATTTTCATCACTTATTCCAGATAGTGTTTGATTGATAGAAAATGCACGGTTATCTTTAATATCTAATTGCCCGATATTGACGGTTTCCGATATGTTTTGATATCATGAAAGATAACTTGTAAGATGATGACTTCTTTTCTCGTTCTCAAGTCTTATTAAGCTTTTAGTTTGTGTTTTAAGATATTTCATTACCCGTGCACACATGATAATGTCTCAAACTATGCAAGCGCAGTGTGTAGATCGCTGATTTCCAGTTTTGAAGTCATATCACGAGAGACCTACCGGTGAATGTACAAAATATGTAGTGTGTCCCGATTTTTCATTCCGTTCAAAAAGCATTCGATCCGCACAGTTACAAAAATTAAAAAAATCATAGTTAATCTTTTTTATAATGTTTACACAAAGAAATCCAAGTTTGGGCTTTCAGGGTTGATTTTTTAAGGGAGTAGTTTGTTGTCTCGTCCGCTCCCGATCCCTAAATGATTATTGATCACCACATTGTCGCCTCATTCGATTAAGCCCCCGTTTGATTGTCGGCTAATTCAATTCCATTGCGGCAATGTTAACAAGTTTTCATATAAGTTTTGATGAATTTCTCATCATTCGGTGAAAAGGTGTTTGATGCCCCATTAAAGAAAAAATAATCACACTTTAGACTTGGTTATCCCTGGGTAATAAATATCTATTTGGAGGGAAGACGGTATAATTCCCTTTCCTGCTGTCTACGAAGACTATCTCATTGCGAAAGGTCTACGAATTACAGGATATAAGATTCTAATTAAGGTCACATATCAAATTACTCAAAGATTAAACAAAAAACCGGGCGATTATTTCATTTCTTCGGACTTGCAGAATTGCATCAATGTCTTGGCAGAATAGTTTTAAGTACGGCGTTTTCATTGTTCTCCGGACTGCGAGTATATGGTCTCAGCACCACGTGACATCCAATAGCTTGGGAAACAGGTGTTGATTTAGCATCCCAGCGGGGCTCAGCTAATATTTACTATAAAATTATACCATCTTGCAAATTCTAAATTGCTTTTATTTTCCTGTAAATGGCCTTTAATTTGGCTAAATTTGTCACCATCGCCTTCCCCTGGCCTGGCGAAATGAAGTCTTAATAACTAGTGATGCTAGCCTAAGTTGATGGGAAATAATGAAATACGATTAACATCATTAATTTTCCCCATTCTTATAACAAAATATAGCATCTTCTGGATCCCAAGTGCATTCATGGTGCTATACAAAATTATTGTATTATGCTATATCGTTCCCACAAATGAGAAAGAGAGAGAGAGAGTGTGTGTGTGTTTGAAGTCGCCAGAAGTGCTTAGAGGTCTCCTGCTATATCAGATTTTCAGGACATCTTGTTTAAGCTTATGCTAATGAGATGATGTCAATGCCTTTTTGAATGCAGCTGATGCGTTTTATAACTTCAAGTGTCGGTGGTTTTCAGGATAGAACATTGTTAGAATAACACATGATCTTAGATGATATCATAGTGATTCTTTCATGGGGAGATAAAAACACTGTCCTGGCTAAAAAGTAATTTCAATTTCGAATTTAAAAAAGGATTGTTCGTAATATACAACAGGTATGAAAACCTGAGGTTTGTGAGGGGTTTATAGTGCACTCACTGGACGTACGGAGATGTCCGTGTCGGCCTCCATTTACGCCCCTGCTATGACAAGTTGTACCTCAAAATGGAAGTTTGCGGGCTTGTCATAATATGGCATTAGATTGTTATCAGTGAATCTGAGTGATTTCCATCTAATCGACCAACTTTGGCTTCAATAAAAAACACAGGGCATTAAATACAGGGTCAAGCGCATTGAACGCTTGTTTGAGAAGTTTAATTCGATAGGAGCGACGGTTCAAATTGAAGGCTTTGAGGGAAATTCGAGAGTTTGAAATATTTCTCGTGATATTATCTATAATAGCTGCCAAGAAGTTAAGTTTCTTCGACTTATCATAGATTAAAAAGTTTACAGAATAGGATTTTAAAGAGAAAGTTCACTAAAGCTTAAGATTAGGGGAACCAGATGTTCCAATAACTAGCAATTGTTATGCACAGGTATATTTGATATTGGCGGAGAGGAGAATCATGCAGCGGGAAATTGCAGTTTGTGTATGAAACCAGTCTTGGTAGATGATACAGAAATGAAAAATGTATCGGCATATCAAAGCATACATTAATTTTACGTCCGATTTAATATAAACATTTCCATCTTTCATCTATAGAAATCAATCTATTTTATTCTGCATTATTTATCTGGCTCCGAGTATCAAAGATTCTTCCCGAGACAACCAAGAAAACATAATCATTAAAGCCGAAATTTATCACATTTTGATTATATCAAATTGCATCAGTGTCTATCAAGTGGAATCTTAAAGAATTTCCTATGTCTTTCTGTTTTTTGGGATTTTCATTTTATTCTATTTTTCTTCTTCAAATAATAGAACATGCCCAATCGAAATCGAAGTGTATAGTATGAAATCTGTTCAATCACTCTCATTCTTTATATTTTAGACCCAAGAATTACGTACCTCTTCAGATGCATTCTGTAAATAGACACGCTTTCCAAATTAGAAAGAGAAAATTTAGAAAGGAATATATATGATTAGAAAGAAAAATACTAAAAAGAAAACCAAACGAAAGAAACGCATTATAATTAGTGTGCAAATTGATAAAATTAATGATAAATTAATTTCAGTCTTTGTATGAACTAATGTTTTTTTTTTTTCTCGCATTCAATGAAATTAATCAATCTGCAAAAGAATACTTTCACGTGAAGCATGCCATCACAGCATACATAATTAATGATCTTTTTTGTACCGGTATAGGAATGGAGGAATGGTGTAAATCTAGATAGGTGTACACCGAGTCCCCCGCGCAGACCCCAGACACCGCTTCCTCCTTCTTCCGACTTTATGACTATGCTAATCAATAAATGTTATATTGGCCGGCATTGAAAACACCATAATTGATAGGAGTCGAGGGATAGCACGATTAATTGAATTTGTTTGTACATGATATTAAGGGCAATAGATAAATTAAACCTTGATACACTTTCAATTAGCTTGTAATTGCCGAATGTCAATATTTCTATTCGTATCAACGGACATACAGACATACCCTTTTATTGCTCTGTGATCCAGTAATTTAATGAGATGATAAAGGCCCCTGATTTCCGATAATCGTTGTCTCCAGTTAATACGAGACAAATTCGTTCATTATTGCCGCGGATAACGACATAAATGACTGTTATATTAAGCTAATCCGGGCTTTAAAAGGATGATGTCTATCTTCCTTTCAACGCAAGGAAAAGAGCAGCGCGCTTTCATCAGTTGAAAAGATTTGTCAAGTAATAACCGCATGCGAAACATTGTGTTGCCTCCGATCAAGTGTTTAGATATCTTATATAGCATAAAAGAAAATATTTGAAGGGAGTAATGTACAAGCTTGCTTCCTCCCACTTTTAATGTTAAATTCTTGACAATTTGAGATATACGTTTTTAAATACATATTATTATCATTATCAACATCAACATTCTTTTAAATCTGTTCTATCAATGCATATCTTCAGGAACACCAGTTAACAGAATTCCCATCATGGCAAAACAGACCCTGGATTTATACGAGCTCTTCCGACTTGTCGTATCCAAGGGAGGTTTGGTGGAGGTCATCAACAAGAAATTATGGCGGGAAATTACCAAAGGTCTCAATCTCCCATCTTCCATCACGAGTGCTGCATTTACACTCAGAACACAGTAAGCTTCAAGTTTGGTGACTGCTGACCACTTCATCAATGAATCGTTGTTTTCTTCTATCTCAGAAGAACAAAAATGTCGTAGACTGTAAATATGTGGTATGAATTTCATATGGCAAACTGGAGTAGATTTACATCTACAACGATCAATAGAATCTACCTTGTTTTCTAGGTACATGAAATACTTATATCCCTACGAGTGTGAGAAATTGAAACTTAGCACACCCCAGGAACTGCAGGCAGCAATTGATGGAAATCGGCGGGAAGGTAGGAGGTCCAGTTATGGTTATGATCTCTCACCGGGACCCACGCTTATCCCCTCGTCACACCACCCTCACCTCAACGGCGGTATCTTTAACGGAAAACTGGGAGGGGCCGCTTCCGGAGGGGTGTTCCGAAACGAACAGCTTATTCCCTCCTCCCTACTCAAGTACTCGGCTATGGCAGAAAATGGATGGAATCAAAAAGACTTACTAGGCATGTGTTCCGCATAACAATTTACAATCCTCTTTATTTTGTGTCAGATTTTGTTTAAGTCGAATTCATATATTAGTTACCTCCCTTATTTGAAAAGAAACCGCCAAAAACGTTGAAGCACTCATATTTTAGTGTGACTGCACATTCACTGTTTGAAATACACGTTCCAAAACACGTGTGAGTTGCAAATAGTTTAGAATACATTTCAGAAGTTAATAACAATTAGATTTTGTTGACAAAAATAGTGATTTTGTTTCATTTATTCAGATCGTAGATCTCCTCTGACCAGTTTGCAGAAATTGTGGCAGTTGCAGCATCATCAGTTACGTAAGTATAAATATAAAGACATTCTCTATGAAGAGATTCAACTTAGTGTGAATGTTTAATGAAGTGTCATTAGAACTTGTTTTTGCGTTAAGAACCTTTTTTTCTTTCTTTCTAATTTCCTCTGGCTTTATAAGAATGAGATTCCCTTGGACTCAGTAACCTATAAAAATTGATCTCTTGCTTCAACTTTTGATTGAACAGAATAAGAGTCCTTTATATCTTGCACATTTGATGTTTTCACTTCCCAGACTAGGCACTCGATAAGGGATTAAAGACCCCAAATTTGTTTTTAGCATGATCTACAGCCATTTCCCTGGCATGGCAGATTTTATCGGGGAATCGTTCCTCCCAATTATTTTTGCTTCAATTTTATAAAATGCTAGGTTGAGGAAATTTTGATTCGGATGCCGTGCCCGGTCGCTGAATCGCACCCTAGTTCCGACAAATTACATGTATTAAAATACAGGCTGATTAAATAGTTTGGTCATGAAAAGGCACAAGAAAATACAGTATAAATCTCCCAAATTAGTGGTTGGGATCCTCTGATGGCTCCACATCAGCACAATAATGATTTTAATGATTCGGAGACCGTAATTTAATCAGCGAAACACGCGCGGCCAAACTTCAGCTTTGCCTACATGAAACAAAACGCCGATTATAAGTTTGAACGTTCCTGATGAAAATCTCTCTTTCTCCTTCCTCGCTGATTTTAATATTTACGATCGTAAAGCACTGATCAATTTAAGTATTTAATGACAAAAATCTCAATCGATCTTTCGAATTAAACGCCTTGATCACACACTTGCACTGGGGGTAATTGTTGTAGGGGGGACGCGATGTCTCGTGGAGAGCGGTAAATGGCGAGAAGAATTGCTTACCCCGTCACGAGTGACTGAACACCATGCTTCCCCAGATATTTGATAACATTAATCGCGTCCGACTTAGGATATTTTTAACAAACAATACCAATGTGATATATTGATATCAATCAGATAGGTTTCTTGCACTTTCTTAAATAACCACAATAATTTTTATAACGTTTCGCGGTTTCGTTCCACTTGGTTGGGGATTAGAGCAGTAATGTAGCCTTTCCCGATATGTGGGAGGAATGCAATTCCAAAAGTTCTTTTCTTTGGTGCAAATATAAACCAATCACTTATTGGAAATGAATAGAAAACGACACCCCCTCCAGTCAGAACAATCGTCGACAGGATAAAATCTCCATTCATATTCACTAGATCAACTGTTTTATACATGTATATTAAAACGACGAAAAATATCGCAACATGTTTTTTAATCGTCTACATGTTTAACCGTGTTTAACCGATTCGTACGCGATTTGCTTAGAGCTAGATGCGCTTGAAAATTCGATGAACTTGAAAATGTTAATATATTGGAAAAACAAATGCTGTAAACTGATTAATAGTTTTTGTCCAAAATATGATCCCTATTACTATATTTTTCCAGCAAATCTTACGAATAATCAAATTGGCACTTAAATCCGCTCCCAAGTTTTACATGCTTATCTAAAATTACTGTCGGTCAAGGTCAATAAATACGGTGGTGACATTTAAGTTACAAAGAAAATTACATGTATCAAAGTATGGCTTATTTATTCGTTTTCGTGTGGTTTCAGTTTAAACACCAGTAAAAATAATCTAAAAGTAATTCTTAAGATTTTAGCCCAAAAATACAGCGATAGGTGCAGAGAGAGAGAGAGAGAGAGAGAGAGAGAGAGAGAGAGAGAGAGAGAGAGAGAGAGAGAAAGACCTGTTGGCATTGTCAGCCTCTCCAGAAATATAAGAAATCGGTAGGCCTAGAGGGCTACATTATTGCAGATATTGCCTTTTTATGACAAAAAATTTAAATAGCAAAATATTTTTATTTGTAGTAACAGGGGGAAACGGGACACCAGATGATGACAGTTTGCCCCCAACCCCTACACATCCCAGAAGTATCACTGACCATTTAACAGAGCGTGACGCAATCGCAATGGAAGCGGCGTCACGAGCCATGGAACACGCGACGCGGAAGATGGAGGAAGCGTCGCGCGCAGCGTCACAGCTTTCCGAAGAACCGCCAAGAAAAAGACCCCACATCTCGTCTGAGGAAGAAAGAATGCCCTCTCACGCCCTACCAAACACACACATCAAAATAACTAGTCGAAGTAAGTTATACTAAATGCTGTCAGAAATACATACCCATTACACAGGCACTCGACGTGTTAAATATTTATAATAAAAATTTTCTTCATGTCGACAAAGCATTGTTTACAGGAAGACAATTTTTTTATTATATATATCTAAAACGTTGAGTGCTTGTGACCCATTACTAGTATTTTTGATATAGATACACACAATGCCGGGAGCCATGCATAGTCCTTCTTGAAAGTAATACTTTGAAAGTCAGCGGGAATTTCTTATAACAATTTCCGTTATTCAGTTGAATTTTCTTTTTTCTTATATATTGAAATGCAAATATATTAAAAAAACAAACTAGGATGTAAACAAACTTTTCATTTTCCCCGAGGCTTCAACATTCAAAGTGAAGATGATTTTATCTAGTCACGGAAATTGATATCAAAATAGCACATCTCTTTTAAAAGCACCTTTTACACAATTAACTTATCATTTCTCAATATTTTTCATCACTTACATTAAAGAAATAAGAATTGTTTCTGGGTGTTTCATCACCCTCTTTTAATTGCTATAAAGAGTTGCAGATTGCAAAATGTTCTGATTTCCTTTGATGTACAAAACAATGGATTTTAAAAATGCGTCCCTCAAAGGTTTTATTCAATTCAATTTTATAACAGCCTGAATTTTAATTGGTGATATCTGACATCGATCTCAAATACATTAGGAATCTCCTTGGGCGATGTTGAAAAAAGCGTCAACGCCCGTTTGAAATGAATCCGTAAAGTTTCATAAACTGCACAGGGGTAGTCATACAATGTATAATATTCAGTTATTGCAGTTCTGAAGAACGTATAGGCATCTATATGAAACATGTCATTGTCTGTAAAATAAAATCTACATATCACACAATGTGTATAGAAGTTTATCATTTCATTCTACAAAAATGTACTGATTTAAACATAATCAAATGATTAGTATTGCCGAACTGAATTAACTGCAAGATAAACGAGATTGGGGAATTGCCGTCTTGTTTAACATAACAAAAATCACGAATATTTAAGAATAAAATACACTTTGCGCATTTTTAAAAAAAATATTCCTTAATGATGCTTATATATTTATTTCATTACGATATCTATCTTATGGATTTATACACCTGTCTTGATCGAGGTTTCTTTTAGGGATATAAAAAGCATTTCTGTTCATCCAAAATACGTCATATACGCGTCATTGACCACTAAGCCTCCGTATCGGAGAGATCATTAAAATGAATAAAGAAGTCACATACAAAATTCTTTTTCTGCTACAGGACTCTTGTTAAAACAATGTTATGATTTGTAAGCATCAGTTACCCCAAAAGTGACAAATAACTGAATGCAGATAAGTATGTAGAGGGTCTTTATTCAATTCTACCTCACATATTGGTAAAACTATTACATATTTGTATATTTACGTTTACTATAATTTCCTTCTACAGATGATGGTCGCTCAGACATCGACAACTCATTAGTGGTCAGTATGGAGATTAACGGGATCATGTACCAAGGCGTACTCTTTGCCCATAACCCTCGTCGGATGTGAAAATCTTACAGATGAAAGACTTTGGAGCATTTTTTTAAAAAAAGATTCTACCATCCAGACAAGCCAAGTTGCCCGTTTTATGTGGCAGACGACCCGGAAGACTGCCTGCGACCATTTTTGGTCACCATTCAATTGCATCGTCTTGATCACTTAGATGTTTGACAATGCATCAGCAGGTGCCCGCGTTGTGATGTCTGAAAACACTGGTATTTCAGCATGATGGTTATTAAGCTATATCAATATGACATGTTTATTATAGATATTTTTAATTTATTGTTTTCATTTCATCAAATCTGTCTGAAGATGTCATTTTAAAAGACATAACTGCAAAAACCAAAAAAAACCCAAAACGTTCATGTCATCATCGGTTTTAATGTAACGTGTCATTCTGTACATACATTACCGAATCATGCATCCCCGTGTAACTCCATAGAAAAATTTCAACCACCCGTCTTGCCCATGACTCTTCGAGTCAATTATGAAAAAAATAGATATTTTTATCAGGGGTTAAAGCGTTGAACGTCTACGAAGTCTGTGCCATAATTCTTATATTGATGAAGATATATTGCATGAAAATCAGACAGTTTGAACTTTATGGCTACATCATTTTTGCAAATTCTAACAGGGAAAATGGCTGTTGTATTAGTTCAAGAAACTTTGTTATAATTGCAATTATAGTTCCCACTTAGAATATGTTTGCGTCTATTGAAGTGCAATGTTGTGTAATGTTCTCAGTGTATCTAAGGATTTTTTTTACAGTGCAATTAGGTTTTGTAGAAACCATAGAAACAGAAAAGATTTGAGAGATAATATAGACAATTTTTGGTACTCAGAAATTGTAGAATTACTCTTCGAATCAGGGACTCAAACAAGAATTTTCTGAACTGGGTACCATTTATTTAACAGAAATAATTTTGTTAATATTAAATTATGTATAATGTGATGTGTATTTGTTATGAATATATTTGCTTAAAACAATGACTCAATAAAATGAAAAATATTTCCTCTGGTGTTTTTGCTTGATCTCTGAAAGCAGTCGTGGATGTGTATGGAATATAAGGATCTGTAAGGGTACAGAAAGTAACTGCGAGTAGAAAACACTCAATTTGCAATGTTGGGTGTATTGTCATCAGGATCATAATAAATAAACGTAGCTGTCCTAAGTGAAGAAATATTTAATGTGAAGCACAGAAAAATGCTCTATATTAGGATACCCACTTACATCCTTGTCTTTAATATATATATACATTATATTTATATATATATATATATATATATATATATATATGCGTGTACGTTGTACCTGTGTGTGCGCGCGTGCACGGTAAAGTGAATCCAAAATAAACAACTGTAGGCGCAATACACCACGTGAATGGATAGTATTTATAATTGATAAGAAAAAACAAACACAATTTCTAAATATTTAGTTTTTTCTTCCTTTTGTTGAATATATCGAATTGACACTGAAAACCAATTTTATTGCCAATCTTATCAAACAACGATCGTACTGAAAAGTACATGAAATCAACAGGAGTAAATGACTGTTTTTGTTTTCAATGTTCATAAATTAATAAACAACCCGACAAACTTACAATAGCCAATGTTTTTAATGATGTCTGTCATTGTTGCATTTGAATGTTATTGAGCGACACAAAGACACGATGAAATTTATTAACTTTATTGAAAGACAATTATTTGAACATTTTCCTGTGATGTATAGTACTGCTTTACCTTTCATTCATAATTCACACCCGTTTCCATCACTGAAGCCATAGAATCAAATTTGACACGTGTCGAAATCCGTCCGTCAAAATTCTTCAACACCATTCTGCGCTTGGTCCCAACAGATGGCTCTTGGATGTAAAAATCCCAGCTGCATTTGATTGAAAGTTACTTAATCTTGTATAGGATATTGTATCAATTATTAATTCGACAATGTAATGCAAGAAAGATTTTTTATAAAGAAATCATATTTAACATATGCATTGTCAATGAATGGATGTTTTAATTATAAATGCTTAGCGACGCCTTCACAATCAAAACAACATGATGAAGGTTGTTTTTTTTTAAAAGTTTCAGACTGCGGAAAAGTGAAAAATCTGATTTGAAAGAATATCGCGTCTTTGTAACTAAATAAGAAAACAAGAAAGTAGGATATGATATCGTGTACATATCATTCATGATACAACAGAAATAAACAGATACTTCATAATCCAACAGAAATAGACAGATACTTCATAATCCAACAGAAATAGACAGATACTTCAGAATCCAACAGAAATAAACGGATATTTCATAATCCATCAGAAATAAACAGGTACTTCATAATCCAACAGAAATACACCGATACTTCATAATCCAACAGAAATACACCGATACTTCATAATCCAACAGAAATAGTCAGATACTTCATCATCCAACAGAAATAGTCAGATACTTCAAAATCCAACAGAAATAAACAGATATTTCATAATCCAACAGAAATAGACAGATAATTCATAATCCAACAGAAATACACAGATAATTCATAATATAACACAAATAAACATACTTCATGATCCAACAGAAATACACAGATACTTCATAATCTAACAGAAATAAACAGATACTTCATAATCCAACAGAAATAGACAGATAATTCATAATCCAACAGAAATAGACAGATAATTCATAATCCAACAGAAATACACAGATAATTCATAATATAACACAAATAAACATACTTCATGATCCAACAGAAATACATAGATACTTCATAATCTAACAGAAATAAACAGATACTTCATAATCCAACAGAAATAGACAGATAATTCATAATCCAACAGAAATAGACAGATAATTCATAATCCAACAGAAATACACAGATAATTCATAATATAACACAAATAAACATACTTCATGATCCAACAGAAATACACAGATACTTCATAATCTAACAGAAATAAACAGATACTTCATAATTCAACAGAAATAGACAGATATTTCATAATCCAACAGAAATAGACAGATAATTCATAATCCAACAGAAATACACAGATAATTCATAATATAACACAAATAAACATACTTCATGATCCAACAGAAATACACAGATACTTCATAATCTAACAGAAATAAACAGATACTTCATAATCCAACAGAAATAGACAGATAATTCATAATCTAACAGAAATAAACAGATACTTCATAATCCAACAGAAATACACAGATACTTCATAATCTAACAGAAATAGACAGATCCTTCATAATCCAACAGAAACAGAAAAATACCTCTTGATCCATCAGAAGTGTTCTTATAACATAACAGACAATAGAAATATTCAAACTCACAACAATGCACGATACTATTATCCGTTTGTATATAACCCTCCTGTTACTATATATAGTATAATACGCAAACTTTATTTCACAATTGCATGTAAAGTATTTCAGTTAGGTCAACCCAGGACTGTGTTCACTCTCCGGAATCAGTTGGTTACGGTATTGAGCCCGGTCTGGTCAGATAAAAGCACTGTCCATTAATTCCTACCTGAGGAGCTATGCAATACTTAATCAGTAGGTCGCTTCTTTGAGCAATAAGCCTGGGTTCGACTGTCCGTAAAACAAGATGCAATGCATTTGCCAAGCGCTCACCATTAGAAGCGAAAGCTGAGGTTCTTTTGACCAAGATATCAACAAGAGGCCACATCGCTCACCTGAGCAGCAGTTCCTAGCAATAAACAAGCTTCAGCAAAACTATCATTATACAAGCAGCTTGGTTCAGAAAAAAACTTGTTAAAGGTAACGACTAACAATTTATTATCAAACTTAATTAGCAAACTTGACTACAAATTCATTAAGTATCATATGACCTTGTAGACGGGTATGGCTTTCCACATTACCAAATTTCATCTACGGATGTTTTGTGCCAAGTTTGGTTCCCTATACACTCGAATGTAAATTTTTTTTATCCCCTATTGTGACCCTACCCTAACCCCAGGGGTCATGATTTTTATAAAAAAGAATCTCGACTTTGTCAGGAAACTTTAATGTAAATTTCAGCTTTTCTGGCCTAGTGGTTCTTGAGAAGATTTTTAAATGACCCCCACCCTATTTTTACGTTTTTGTGATTATCTCTCCTTTGAAGGGGGCATGACACTTCATTTGAACTTTGAGTACCCTTCACCTAAGGATGATTTGTATCAAGTTTGATTGAAATTGTCCCAGTGGTTCTGAAGAAGAAGATTTTCCCTATATATTCGCATGTAGAACTTTGATCCCCTAGCGTGGCCCCACGCTAACCCCAGGGTGTCATAATTTTTACAAACTTGAATCTCCCTATGTCAGGAAGCTTTCATGTACATTTCAGCTTTTCTGGGCCAGTGGATCTTGAGAAGAAAATTTTTAAATATACCCACCTTATTGTTTTGATTATCTCCCCTTTGAAGGGGCATGACCTTTCATTTCAACAAAATTGAATCTCCTTCACCCAGTGATGATTTGTTCCAAGTTTGATTGAAATTGGTCCAGTGGTTTTGGAGAAGAAGTAAGTAATTTTCATTTAGAGTCGGAACTATTTACAGTGAACAAATAATATGAGCTAAACAGTTCTTTAACCGACTATAAGAATATTTTCCTATATACATTGTATATGCATGTAAAACTTTGATCCCCTATTGTGGCCCCACCCTACCCCAAAATTGAATCTATACTCTACACTGCCCACTATTAATAAGTATACACTCCTCAAAATAAGTTACTTGTGCATAAAAAATGGGTTACATTGATCACAGATACAGAACTTTGATGTAAAATACATAACTCTTTCATATAAATAGATGACGTTTGGCTTTTAACTTTTTATATCCTTATCTTTTATTAAAATACTTGATTTTCAGAATTTTTGAATTCTCAAAAAAGAGATATTATGCAAATCTTAACTTGAAACCGTTTCAAACTAATTACTAATACATACTATTGTGTATTTGATGTGTAATTTTATAAGATCCTTTGATTTTTCACCTCAAATAAATCAATATCACAATTTAACAAACTATGCCAAAAATATGGAAGTACATTTATTGTGTCACATATATTGAAGTTGTACCTTTGACTGATTATTTTACTGAGATGAATTGAAAGTTATACACAGTGAAACCAGCGCTTTTCATTATTTTGAATATACAGTATCTATGGTGGGTAGTGTATGTCAGGAAGCTTTCACGTAAATGTAAACTTCTCTGGGCCTGTGGTTTTTGAGAAGAAGATTCTTAAAGACTTTCTTAATATATTCGCATATACAATTTTGATACCCTATTGTGACCCCAACATACCCCCAGCGATCAAGACTTTAACAAACTTGAATCTCCACTATGCCAGGCATCTTTTACATGAATTCCAGGTTTTCTAGCCTAGTGGTTCTTAAGAACACCCCACCCTATTTTTGCATGTTTGTGATTATCTCCCCCTTTGAAGGAACATGGCCCTTCGATTGAATATACTTGAATCCCTCTCACTCAAGGATGCTTTGTGCCACGTTTGGTTGAAATTGGTACAGTGGTTTTGGAAAGAAAGATGAAAATGTGAAAAGTTTACGACGACGTCGAGAGACAAATTTCGATTAGAAAAGCTCACTTGACCCTTTGGCTCACGTGAGCTAAAAACTGAGATCTCATTGACGTGCTAAAGACTTTGAAAGATCAATCTTTCATTAAACGATATAAGACGAGACCGTCTTCAGGATTGTCTGGTGTACTTGCACAATAAATCAGATTTGTTTCATCATTTGAAGTGAAGAGATTTGGCAAATTGAATACTCACTGACCCAGAGTATTTGTTCGAAATATATATCAGTTTTTATAAAACAAAATCTGTAGTCTTGAAGGAGCAAGCTGCATGACCGTTAGATTCGACAAGTCTATTCTTTATTAGTTTACGTGTAGAGGATGATAGATTTGTATGTATGAGGTTTCTCATAGTATTTCAGTCCTCGTGAGACGACCCCAGCTGTACAATGTAGGCGTGGTTCTGGCGCCACATTCAGACTTTTCCTCTCAGTCCTGTACATTGAGACAGAGCCCAATCCATGACTCCTTAACATACCCTCGCACTTTCACTCTTCTGAATCCGAGCATTAAGGGGCCAACCCCCAATCCACCCTAAATAAATCAGTACATATTTTCAGGAGTCATGCTTGGTCAACGGCTGCTCTACCGAAGCTGTTGCGGGAGAACATAGAGACATCACTTTAGCTCAGTATCTGAAGTGAAACCATGATCATCTTAGCCTTGTGTTTGGGAGGCGTTGACACCACAAAGATCCTATACTTCCTCACCATCTTGGCCTGAATGCCAAAAATTGACATTATATTCACAAGAAGTGTAAATAGATAAATTACCAGTACATGCACTTAGATATAAATTACCATTACACATACATATAAATTACCATCATATGTACATATATATATATAAATTGACCTATTAAATTGTTATAATATGATAACTAGTAGTTAATGGTAATTTATAACAATGTACATGTAATGGTAATTAACTGCCTAACAAAAATTAAAATACATAAGGCATCCCATGTCAATCTCCATAGTCCCTGCCAATTGATTGCCGGACAAGTTCCTGATTTGCATGCAAGTGAGAAATTTAGATGCTGACGTCGTGTGTAGGGAAATTAACACATTGGAGCTTCAAACGGTTATCACAGTATAAAAAAAGTTGGAAATGTAAATATATGTAAAATAACCGTCGTCTTAATATGAATAAGATACAGAAATGTTGCCATCAATCAGGTGACGCTCTGTGATTTGCGCTAGTTCACGGAAGCTCCTAATTACACCTACCGGTACAATTCTAAATGTAGATGTATTGAGTACAATCTTATACATAGGTGTAATGATTATAATTTTATATGTAGATGTAACAATTAGAATCCCACAATTCAAGTCTGTTGGGATTCCCATGGACATGAACTGTGCTCCTTATATCGCTGACCAGTTTTTGTATTCTTACGAGGCGGAATATATTCAAATCCTTCTACATGAGAAGGAAACTCTCTTGTCGTGCCTTCAACTCGACATTTAGATATATCGATGACACTTTATATACTAACAATGCTCATTTTCATTGATTCGATATTCCCCATTGTACTCGAAATAAAAGATATCACTGTCTTCCATACCTGCTTCAAATATCATTAATGGATACTTTATTGACCATAGATGTTAACAGCAAACTAAGAACTCAACTTTATGACGAACGAGATTATTTCAGCTTCTCGATTGTGATTTTCCTATATTTATGTATCACCTTCATATGGTGTATATATATATCTCATCTGATTCTATATGCAAGAACTTGTTCTGCGTATGATCAGTTTTCAAATCGAGGCGGGTTACTGACAAACAAGTTGATGGTGCAGGGGTTCCAACAGTCCCGTTTAAAGTCAGTACTTCGCAAACTCTATGGTCGTTATAACGATCTAGTTTGCCAATACAACTTAATTTCATTGGGTCAAATGCTGTCTGACGTGTTTCATACCGATTGTTAGACCATTCTTGGCACAGTGATTTTGACTACGGATAACCTGATCAAGATATAGGGCTCATGGCGGGCATGAACGGTCGACAGGAGATGCTTACTCCTCCCAGGTACCTGATCCCACCTCTGATATATCCAGGGGTCTTTGTTTGCTCCGCTCTCTATTATGTATTGCTCATAGGAGTTGTGAGATTGATCACTGTTTGCTGTCTTCGCCTTCCATTGCCTTATTCCATTATCAACTGCATATGGTGTTTATGTCTCTCAGCTGATTCGATACGCAAGAGCGTAAAAGTCAGAATTTAGCAAATTCTATGATCGTTGTAATGATCTAATTTGCAAATGCTTGCTGTCATGAGATCGATTGCTGTCCGACTTTATACCATCTGTTAAACCGTTCTTTACATATGCGGATTTGATCAAGTTGCAGGACTAATGGCGGATGTGACCAGTCAATATGGGATGCTTACTCCTTTTAGGCACCTGATCACATCTCTGGTGGTTAGAGAGTTCTGTGCTTGCCCTATTCTTAATTTTGTATTATTTTTATGGAGATTTTTGGGGATTAATCACTGTTCGTTATCTTTACATTTTCATGTAATTGTAATAACAATACGGCATGTTGATGTAATGATTACAATTCCGAAAACATACATACATATACAGTAAAACTCTGATATAACGAATTTCTGCGGACACTCTGTAAAAGTTCGCTATAAGCGTAATTCGCTATACGTTTATATAATTATATAATTAAAATATAACGAATTCGTTATAAAACTGATTTGTTCTACATGTTTATCAATTGCATAAGAAAGCAGCAATCGATATACTTTGAGTTTGTATTGTCTCTAAGAGAAATTAAGCCTATGTATTTTCGAGAAGAAATATTTTTGTACAAGATATATACACATGCACACACTGATTTATATATGATAATTTATCTTTAGGGATTGTTAAGTCACGCAAGAACATGTCGAAAGAAAAATATCAACACAATTATGTGCAATTCATACAAACAGTATATCGGAGTTGTCATTTACTTGTTGCTTTACACAAATAAAGGAGTGTACGATATAATAAATGCAATCAAACTTCAAATTTAATTAACGAGAATAGTCAATAATACCGACAATATATTTGCTAAATGTATGTGTAAGTATTGTCTTTTGAAAAAATACAAAACGAAATTTCGTAATAAGCGATTGTTAAAATTCACGAATTTAAAATGGAAAAAAAAATCGTTATAAAAGGTTATTTTTACGTTCATTTTTAATTCAAAGGGAATATGAATTTACTTCGTTATATCCGTAAATTCGCTATATTCGTGTTCCTTATAAACGCAGATTTTTATATAGAATATTTAAAAAATTTGGCGGGGAAATCGATTTCACTTCGCTATAGCCGTAATTTCGTTATATATCCGTGTTCGCTATATTCGAGTTTTACTGTACACATACATTTTTACAAACTCGCACATACATACATACACACACATATATATATATATTTATTATACCTGTGACTTCATAACGAATATTGAAAGATGGATTTTTTAATTTAATGAAACAATGGACAACAGACAGAAGTGAGCCGTCGCTATTTTATTCCGGACAAGACTTTAGAACTTCGTTCTGTGTCAGGGTAATATCTGGGTGGAAGCATTCACTAAATGGCACATCACTATACTATTAACAGGCACGCATCGTTGTTTTGCAAAAGGAGGAGAGGTGGGGGAGTAGTTGGGGAAAAAAATCTTGTCAACCAAAACAATAAGGTTTCTACATTCTACTGTTTAATGTCCAGAACGAGGATTTTTTTTCACTCATATGGCGACGTCATTATTGCCTGTGAAGAGCTGCAAAATTTAGGCCTATGCTCGGCGGAGCTTACGGCCTTTTGCGGTCTCATCCGAAGGTCCCAATTTAGTCGCCTCTTACAAGCAAAGGGTACTGAGGACCTATTCTAACTCAGATCCCCACAGGGCTATCTGCATTTGAATAACAAGTAATTATCATAATTTTCTAAAGGGAGTGGTTCTACGTGCCTGATTAACGACGTAAAGTGACCACAGGTGTATATTCGTCTACAATAATAACCCCAACAAAAATAAGACTTGCATTTCTAGTCAAGATGCGGTTCTCCAAGCCAATTTGTTTCTGTATTATTATTTTTGTAGAAATCGCATTTTTTATAATTTTAAATAAATGACAAGCTTTAACACTTTAACATGTTTTCTGTTAGGATTTACATGGATATAAACAGAGCTGCCATGTTGCCTTAGATTAATAGCGAGGATTTAACACATAAAATAAGCTGTCGGAAGGCCAATCGTTGCAAACCGGAAACTAAATTTTATGAGGATAGTGCTGATGAACGAAAAGTCATATACTCTATGATATGTGCTTTTTTAAGCTCCTTATTATTAATTCTGTTGCCAATCAGTCCATTGTAATGAATAATGAAATTTTTAATTGAGAATTGTCTTTTTCTACCTATATTTCAAAGACAGTTCACATAAAAACAGAGCAATCCTTAACAGTAATTGTCGTGGCTATACTGCTTCTCAACAGTAGAGAAATTATAACGTGCAGCGATTAGCTATGGATGGCGAGGAGCTTTGATCACCTAAGGTTGATAATTGTTGCAAAGTTATACTACAATAATAGAGATCCCGAGCGGAACATAACATTAATTTAATAGACTACTGCGATCGAATTACAGATATTTCACTTTAGTTATGTCTTCAATAATTAATCAACTCGGAGCATTACATTTGGCCACTCCATAGAAGAATGCTGTGTAATAAGAATATTGCATGTTTCATTATTCGATTTTCACGGCGTTTGTGAGAACTATTAAAAACAAATCGCTATATTTGTTATTCATTATTTATAATGAAAATCGTAACAAACAAATATGACGATATCATCAATACGAAATAAATACTGGTGTGGAATAATTTATCTGTGTTTCCTTGGCGTTTTTTTTTTTTTTTTTTATCTGCCTTTGAGTACGTCATTCATCTTTGAGGAAGCTTTACCAAGTACAACAAATATCAAACGAAAATTCATTTTTGAATAGAATTATTCACAATTGACATTTAGCTTTAAAGGGGCATGGACACGATTTGAGCTGAAAATTTTCTAATTTCATTTTTCCATTTTTATTGTTTAGAATGCTTAACTAAGGTATTTTTAATGGTCAGCAAAATTATCGAGGTGTATGGGAAATACAGAGCTCACAATTCTTGTTATATAAACAAGGCTCGTGTCCTGTTTTTGATTGCATAGGTTGAATATATTGGTAAAAGTTCGTTTAAAGCAGATTTTTCAAATTACAAGTTAATTCTGAACACAATTAAACAGTTTCTAGTGTTTTGCACGGCATACTATAAAACCTGGCCTGGCCCCATTGGCCTGGCCTGGCCTCAAAATTGGCCTGGCCCCAATTTTGGCCTCTAATTATGCTCCATCCCAAATTTTGGCCTGGCCTCAAAAGTTGGCCTGGCCTCAAATTTGGCCTCTAAAAATATTTTTGGCCTCAACCAAAAAAAAATAAAAAAAATTTTTTACTGTATAAATTTCTATTGAATTCATTGATTTATTATTGGTTTTAGTTTTCCAAAGTCATAGCACATAAATGATTTGTTTCTGATGTTTTGTAAATGTGCACTTTGAAATAATCATGAACTACCACCAACCAATCTGATTGATTTTATTGAGTATCTATTGATCAGTTTATTGATTAAATAATTTTTTCCTTCCTAACATATGTACTAGTACACACCAAAAAAGTATACGGAAGTAATGAAATGATTGGCTTATTGATTTTTTCACAATTATGATTGATTTCATTGTTTTATAATTGGTTTTGATTTTTCAAAATTGTTGTGTTTGTGTTGTTTTGTAAATATGCACATTGAAAACTCTCATTTTACTAATGATCCACTTCATTTATTGATAATTAATTTAAAAAACAAATTCACACTAGTTTAATGATGAATCATCACACTTCACACACTGCAATGTAGTGTACCGCCGTAATCACTCTCATTGATAAGAACAATGAGTTTGATATCTAGGAATAAAAATACTACCATAAATCTTACAGATTGAAACTACAACTTTTGACGAATTAAAGATGTTCATATCTGTTTAAACTATTTGAAATAAACATGTAACACTAGTACTGTAATGGGATATCAGATTATTTACAACATTAATTTAACACAGAGTTCTACAGCACCGGTCTTGACAGGAAGTCAAGGTTGAGGTTAATCTATGATATACGGTTTGAAATGTCACACAGCTCTGCACAGAACGTTTATTTTCATTAATTATCAGAATGAAAAGATGATTTTGATGACAGTCTAAAAACATTAAGAACAAAATTAAAGCTGCACTTTGTGAAATTGTAGATACATAAACTTTTTTTCTCCATTATAAGACAATATTATGAGCATTACATGTATCTGATATTTGCTTAGATATAGCTGCGCTGGAGTGATTAGATAAAGGTACAAACTATTTATTTTAGGTTAACTAATGCAGGCTTTGATATAAAATAAGAAAAGGGCCGGTGGACAGATTTAATGTAATGATTGTAATTAGTTCTGTTTTACTGTTGCTTTATCACAAAACCGGGGGAAAAAAATCACAATTTTGAAAATTCAGACAGACAATTTTGTATACCTTATTTACTTTAGGAACAATCATAAGATGAGTTACTAATTAAAATATTTCTGTTGTATCAAACACACCCTATTTGCAAATGTTGGACTGCTCCATTGTTTCTGTACAATGGAATTTCCAACTTCAGCGAAAGTTTTCATCACCATCCTTTAATATGGTGATAGATATTCCCTTTATCCTGACAGAGCAGGCCTTCAGAGCATGGGGACTTGTCACCTTTGCAATGAATATTGAAACTTAATTATGAAATCAAGAAAGAAATATTTATAATACATCATATCCGTTTTAATCAACATTGTTCATTCTACGTAAAGTATAGATAAATGAAGACTAAAATACAAATCTAAAATCCTTAGATCACTGGCTAATATCATTATGCTAGCAAACACTTCACTGTGTTTATTTTGATTTTTTTAAAAATATGATTTATCATGCATTGGAAATTAAACAAGTAACACTAAATGCGTGGTATCTGCACATTGAAAATGCTCTGTTCTGAATGTGTGGTACTCTTAAAATCGAATTCATTATAATGACAACACAATTGTAACACTTTCATAATATGTAAATTGATATCAAATTGGATTCTATTGAATACAAAATGTATCAATAAATCAATCATTTCATCAGTATACTTAAGCAAATGATTTTGTCAATAAACTAATCAATAGATAATCAATAAAATCAATCAGATTGGTAGTATTTCATGTTTATTCTAATATACATATATCATTTTATTTCTACAACTTTGAAAAACTAACACCAATAATAAATCAATGAAATTAATCATAATTCTGAAACAAAATCAATATGTCAATTGTTTCATTGGTTGTGCAATCGGTTTTGGTGTGTACTGGTACATACAAATATGAAGGGAAAAGAAAATGATTTATTCAATACACTGATCAATAGATAATCAATAAAATCAATCAGATTGGTGGTAGTTCATGATTATTTCAAAGTGCACATTTACAAAACAACAGAAACATATCATTTATGTGCTATGACTTTGAAAAACTAAAACCAATAATAAATCAATGAAATCTATCAAAATTTTGAAGAAAATTTTTTTTGGGTTGAGGCCAAAAATGTTTTTAGAGGCCAAATTTGAGGCCAGGCCAACTTTTGAGGCCAGGCCAAAATTTGGGATGGAGCATAATTAGAGGCCAAAATTGGGGCCAGGCCAATTTTGAGGCCAGGCCAATGGGGCCAGGCCAGGTTTTATAGTATGCCGTTTTGCACATATCATTTTGTTTTAAACATGCTATTTTCTATTAAGCAATCTATATGTAAACAAAAACATGACACGAGCCTTGTTTACATAACAAATAAATTTGAATACTGTATATCACTTGTAACTCAACAACTAATATTCAAATTTTGGTTGACCATTACAAATATTTTAGTTAAGTGTTGTAAACAATAAGATTGGAAAAATGAAGATTTCAGCTCAATTTTGTCCATGTCCCTTTAAGGGGGAAAAGTTGAAAATATAACAAAATGGAACATTTTGTTTGTATGTGCAATTGACAATTTTTAAAAAGACTTTACAGATATTAAGGATGAATGCTACACTAAAAAATTTGATATGTGTGAAAAGTGGAAGATGTGTGCAACACTATTTTGAAATTGAAAACTTTCAAATTTACTTTATTTAGTCAAAAAATACAGTTTTAGTAGAAAGTAATCTGAAAAAAATTAGAACCCCTGCTGGACTAGAACCCGCGATCTACAGTCGACGTGCTAACGTACTGAGCTATTCAGCTAGGCAATGTTTGATATGAATAGACAAATATTGTTGATATCTATATTTTCATCCATGTTTTAAAAGGAAGTCAGCCATTATGACAATGTAGAGTACCTCTTAGGGAAACTTTATCAAGAGATAGATATTTCACATGTCCCTCTACCTACCATTTGTTTCTGAATATGCCTATTGTAGCCTCTTTGCCTACGTTTTGTCTACAGCTAAGCCTACATTAGCATCTCTATCAACATTAAGATATCTACATCTAAGCCTACATTAGCATCTCTATCTACATTAAAATATCTACACCTAAGCCTACATTAGCATCTCTGTCTTAATTAAAATGTCTACACCTAAGCCTATATTAGCATCTCTATCTACATTAAAATGTCTACACCTAAGCCTATATTAGCATCTCTATCTACATTAAAATATCTACACCTAAGCCTATATTAGCATCTCTGTCTTAATTAAAATGTCTACACCTAAGCCTATATTAGCATCTCTATCTACATTAAATTGTCTACACCTAAGCCTACATTAGCATCTCTATCAACATTAAGATATCTACACCTAAGCCTATATTAGCATCTCTATCTACATTAAAATGTCTACACCTAAGCCTATATTAGCATCTCTATCTACATTAAAATGTCTACACCTAAGCCTATATTAGCATCTCTATCTACATTAAAATATCTACACCTAAGCCTATATTAGCATCTCTGTCTTAATTAAAATGTCTACACCTAAGCCTATATTAGCATCTCTATCTACATTAAAATCTCTATACCTAAGCCTACATTAGCATCTGTTTTAATTAAAATGTCTACACCTAAGCCTATATAAGCACCTCTATCTACATTAAAATATCTACACCTAAGCCTATATTAGCACCTCTATCTACATTAAAATGTCTACACCTAAGCCTATATTAGCATCTCTATCTACATTAAAATGTCTACACCTAGGTATAATGAAGCCGTTCTACCTGTTTTTGTCTACGCCTAATTCTATTGTATCCTCACTCTCTGTATTGTCTACACCTAAGCCTATTGAAACATATCTAATTATGCTTTATTTTCACCTAAGCCTATTGTGACCTAACTTATTACGATTTTATACACCTAAGCCTATTGTAAGTATCTAATTACTTTTTATATACTCTTAAGCCTATTGTAACCTGACTGATTACGTGTTATATACACCCAAATCTATTATAAACTATCTAATTACTTTTTATATACACCTAAGCCTATTGTAACCTATCTAATTACATCTTATATACACCTAAGTCTATTGTAACTTATCTAATTACTTTTTATATACACCTAATCATATTGTAACTTAACTAATTACGTTTTATATACACCTAAGCCTATTGTAACCTTAATGATTATCTTGAATATATACCTAAGCCTATTGTAACCTATCTGATTACGTTTTATACACACCTACGCCTATTGTTATCTATCTAATTACGTTTTATATACACATTTGTCTATTATAACCTAACTAATTACGTTTCATTTACACCTAGACTTATTGTGACCTATCTAATTGCGTTTTATATAAATCTAAGTCTATTGTTGGAATCCCCGTGGGCACGAATTGTGCTCCTTTGTTAACTGACCTGTTTTTATATTCATTTCAAGCAGAATTTATTCAAAAACTTTTACGTGAGAAGAAAAAAATCTCTTGCTGTGGCCTTCAATTCGACATTTAGATATATCGACGACGTATTATTGGCGTCGGTGGCCTAGTGGTTAGGCTGTCAGACTCTCGACCGAAAGGTCGTGGGTTCGGTACCCCTTTTACACTTGGGTGGAGTGAGGAAATTCATGTAAAGTGCCTTTCCCAAGGACACAACGTCAGCCCTGCCGCGGTCAGGACTCGAACCCACGACCTTTCGGTGAAAGAAACTGTTAGAATGTTAGCGCTCTAGTGCCTGTAACGGCAGCTTGTACTGTATGCTCCCCAGGAAGCTGAGAAAGTTCTAGATTGATAAAAGGTGTGCAGGGATAATGATGTATTGTAAAGCGCTTTGAGCAGCTGGAAAAAGCACTATATAAAACCAATCATTATTATTATTATTAATCATTATCATCTTTTTTTTTAACAATAATAATTTTCATTCATATGTCGATTCGATATATCCCAGTGAACTCGAAATAAAAGACATCACAGAGTCGTCCACTTCTGTTTCATACTTAGATATTTTATTGAAGGTAGATATTAACGGCAAACTAACAATTCAACTTTATGACAAACGGGATGATTTTAGCTTCTCCATCGTCAACTTCCCATATGTATGTAGCAATATTCCATTATCACCTGCATATGGTGTTTATATCTCTCAACTGATTCGATACGCAAGAGCTTGTTCTGCTTATGCTCAGTTTTTAAATCGAAGCAGGCTACTGACAAACAAGTTGATGGTGCAGGAGTTCCAACAGTCTCGTTTAAAGTTAGCATTTCGCAAATTCTATGGTCTTTATAACGATCTAGTTTGCCATTACAACCTATCATGGGGTCAAATGCTGTCTGACGTGTTTCATACCGATTGTTACGCCGTTCTTGGCACACTGATTTTGACTACGAATAACTCCGTTTACCCCATCAAGATATAGGGTTCACGACGGGTGTGGCCGGTCAACAGGGGATTCCTACTCCTCCTAGACACCTGATCCCACCTCTGGTATATCCAGGGGTCCGTGTATGCCCAACTCTCTATTTTGTATTGCTTATAGGAGATATGAGATTGATCACTGTTCGATATCTTCACCTTTCATATACAACTCAGCCTATTGTTACCTATCTAATCATGTTTTATATGTACCTAAGTCTATTGTAATTTAACTAATTAAGTTTATATATACCTAAGTCTATTGTAATCTAACTAATTAAGTTTTATATATACCTAAGTCTATTGTAATCTAACTAATTAAGTTTTATATATACTTAAGTCTATTGTAATCTAACTAATTAAGTTTTGTATAATACCTAAGTCTATTGTAATCTAACGAATTAAGTTTTGTATAATACCTAAGCCTATTGTAACTTAACTAATTACTTTTTATATACTCCTATGCCTATCATAACTTATCTAATTACTTTTTATATACACCTAAGCCTATTGCAACTTAACTAATTACTTTTTTTACTTTTTATCTACTCCTAAGCCTATTGTAACCTACATGTAACTAATTACGTTTTATATACACCTAAGCCTCTTGTAACTTAACTAATTACTTTTTATATACTACTAAGCCTATTGTAACCTATCTAATTAAGTTTTATATACATTTAAGCCTATTGTAACCTATCTAATTACTTTTAATATACTGCTAAGCCTACTGTAACTTAACTAATTACGTTTTATATACACCTAAGCCTATTATAACCTAACTGATTAGGTTTTATACACACCTAAGTCTATTGTAACCTATCTAATTATGTTTTATATACATTTAAGCCTATTTTGGCCTCTCTACTCTCAAATTTGCTCCAGGAGGCGAATTTTCCTCTATTACCAGGTAGTGTGAGACCTAAACCTATTGCAACATCTCTACCAACATCTTGTCTTCACCTAAACCTATTGTGATCTTTCCACCTAAATTAAATCTACACCCAAGTTCATTGTACAACATGAGAAAAAAGCATCATGATCTGGATACTTACACTGTATGTGTATCATGCCTTCTTGAAATCTACATTGCTTTATTGCATATTCAGTTGATATTTGTAAATACAGTCAGTCTTTGGATTTGCAATCCCATTAACTAATGTTATGTCTGTGTGTTATACTTATGAAGTCTGAAGTTCTTAAGCTTTTATGAGGTATTTTGATTGTCTCCATGCATAGTCTAATTTGTATAAAGTATTTTTTAATTTTGAAAAAAGTGAAGATTTTTGGAACTATGACTCACAGATGAACAGGTTAAATATACCAGATCTTCCAAATTTGTCCAGTGTTTTGTCGACTTTTACGTTATCAGATATTTTAGTCATAACGCTTTTCAGCAAAGCATATTGATAATGCATAAATCTTTTCAAAAATGAAAATATTTAATTGCAGAATGAAATGTACAAGGTTCGACTTCTTTTTAAAAAATCTAAAACTTTCATGAATCTTGATCTTTCAGTGAGTCATACATTTGTACTTCTACTGAAAATTGTTAAAATACCAAACCGGTGTATACAGATAGTGTAATTATTTCTATCCATCATGATTTCATTCCTTTGAATTTATAACTTTTTCTTACAAATGTCTAGCTAGAATAATCACCCAATAATTACCCTTAACAATCGACCCATTCAGAATCTCCCCAAATCAGGTATAAGATTCATTACAGAATCATGCGGTGTTATTAAATAATATCACTCTTCTTGGCCCCAAGATTTCAAATCTCACTGACCTTGCGACCTTTGCCTAACACTCACTTTGTCAAATACAAGTTCTAAGGTCATCTGATATTCATCCATTTTCCTTCCTAACCGTATGGGAGATCGCTAAAAGCCAGGGCATAGATACACATTACTGTGATATCCAAGTTCAGATCTCGACTTTCTTTGTATAGCAATGCAGTGTTCAAACGAAGACCTAACACATTGCTTTTTATGGATCCCTTATCTTGATAATGACCAAAAAAAATTAGACGAATGCAACAAGAATTTTCTGCATGAGTCAAGTAACTCACTTGTTGAAGTTGACTATCTATAGTGGCGGTACCCCCTCATTGTCCAAAATATGACAGCTTCTCCTGAAAAGAACAATGCCGGTGCATTTTAAATTGAAAACTTATATTTTTAATCACTTATAAATGTTTTCAGCGGGTACGTTCCCGTCAATTATAAATTTTATACCCTGGTTGTTATCAGCATCATTATCATTAATTACGTTTGCATTTCTCGTAGTTCAAATCTGAAAATGCACTTATTTTACATAATGTTTGCAACTCGGGACAATTAAAAACTATTTTAATTTCTGATATGCACCTCTTTCGATCTGTAAAAAGAGACTAAGGAAGTTTCTCAGATATTTGTTGTATTTTTGCATTACTTTACACAGAAATAATGAACTTATATTTTTGTATTACTTTACGCAGAAACAAACAATCAACTTCTAATTTTGTATTTTTTTAAATAGGTGTCATATTCCGTACAAAAATTATTAGATATAGATAGTGACTTACATAAATATAGGATTACTTTTGACTGAAATTTGACGAGAGTGTGACTCACTTTTAAATAATCTTCTGATCAGATGAAAAAAAGTAGATATTAGAGAGAAAATATTTAAATCTACGGAAATGTCCTTCGCGTTGGAGACGGGTGCGGACTTTTCCCCCTCTGACACGATCTAACCTATTAGGCTGTAATGTGTAGCGTAATAAGTCTCATTCATATTGGCTGTTTGTAAATGATCAATGTTATTAATTTTTGAAAATCCGTCTTGTTAGTAATGATATATCACTTTGCTTTCCGTGTTTACCTCAATTTGTAAATAAATTGGTGTTCAATTGGATAACTTTAATCGAAATTAGATACGAACAAATTGCATTGTCTCGCCTGCCTAAAGATATTGAATGAAAATTATGTCTTTTGCGTTAAATGATATATAAGTAATTACGACCATTTCTCATACATGTATATCTCATTTTTAAAAGATAATTTGAATTAATCTAGTAAATGTGCAGAATGATTTTGCTTTTCATTTGCAGTGACAATGCTAACAATTAAAAGGACTGTGTTAAAAGTTTGGTTCAATTAATGTATAAATTACAAAACAAAAAACAAAAAACACCATAAAATATAAATCCAAAGTTGTGTATTGGTGATATGCTATGGAATGTAAATTACAGAATGTATATAAAATGCAAAGAAGTCGTTTCCCGTTTTGACATTCAGTCTATCTATGCGTCTCTGGTTGAAACATCGACCGCAGAGTTTATTACCATATCAAGTAAATCGATGTTCGGACACGCCCCCCAACTTCTTGTTGGCGCCACTGATGACGCTTCACCAGCGATGAAACCTCGTGCTATCTTCTTATTTCGTACTACATCAGATGCATTGGAAATCTCACACGGAATAGAACATGAGAATCATAGTAGCATGTTTATCAGTCATTTTTTTCTCTGGTGTTTCGATGCATATTTCACACCATGCTTGAATAGGCAATTGAGTATTTTAGTAAATGGAAGCTATTTATTCATTCATAAAGATCGGTTGAATATGTAGTTCAGACACGCTATTCTAGATAAAAGTATTATTTTGATGTTGCAACATATAAAAAATAAAATAGAATTTATAATAACGTATAGTTCTATGATGACATGGCGATATACATTAGTGCAGTGTTAAATGACAATGCAAAACAGTTAACCTCATACTAGAAAAAATATGGCGTCTTCGACAATTTAATCAAAGCTGTTTGAAAATGGTAGAAAATATAAAATATATTGCACAAAATGACACGAAATGGTGTTTTCGTGTTTAAAAAACTCAAGTCCATATGCATAGGATTTTTCACGTTCAAAATGAATCGTATTGCAGATTTTGCCTTAGTCTTTTCGCTCTCTTGAGAAATAAAATTCCAGATCCAGCTAAAATGTTTTTCTGTTTATTGAACAGTCTCAGTTAATATTTTTGTTCCTATTGAAATATATCTCAATACAGAGAATATACATTACAGTTCCTTGTTATTCTCAGACCGTGAAAATCTACAGTTTTGTTATTCTATTAGTTTGAAAATAACAGTGAAAAATTAATTTTATTTCACATATAAATATTATATTGCATATTCATCATTTAAATTGCAATGCATGTAAAACAACTCGTTGTTTGAGATACTAAATTTCGTTTTTCTGTGCTACTGTGTTACTCGTATGTAGTTATAAGTAGCTTAAATAAATTGTAACAGATTTTAAATTATTACCTATGTTCAATATCGTCCCGTGATCTGAATGATATGATATGATAAAATGAATTTCGTCGAGCGCTCTAGAACTACGTCTGACAATGATTTAAAAATTACGACAACTTTGCTTACCCCCGGGGATCATGATTTTAACAAACTTGAATCTCCACTTTGCATATCAGAAACGGTATCACACCTTTGAAAAAGACAATATTCAATGGATTATAACTTTATTAAAATTAAAGTCATTCGAGCCTGCAAAATGAATTTATCTACAATTTTTAGCTAACAAGTATGAGGGAGCCGCAATGGCGTTGTGGTATCTTTGATTTTCACAATGTTCTCGTGTCTTTACGTTGTAGTAATGACGTCTTGGTGAATGTTGTTGCTATTATTTTTGTAACAGCATCTGTCTGTATATCCCTGCGGAGGATCGAAACCATGACCTCTGGCACGACAGTCCAGCGCTCTGCCGATCGAGTTGAAAGGTTACTCCATTAGATAGGGCTTGTAGGAAGGGTCATGTATCTAACACTGGCGATTTTGTTAAATCGTATTCTCGTATAAAAAGAAGGAGGGGTGTACCATACAGGATCCTCTATATCGACTTATGATAGATCATAAAACATGAAATAAACCTATAATGTCTAGTAACTAATCAAATGATATATCGATTTATCGTGCTATTTATAGATTTCTATAGAGTATATCGATTATTTCTATCACGATGCATATCATAAATTGCGATAAGGGAGTACACTTTATACAAAAAATACCAAATACATATGTGCATATGCTATCATATTCATTCAAGCTAAAAATTGGTTCAGAGTAGTTTATACCCATATGTAAGTAAATTGAGTCTAAAGTATTCCTGTTTCACTCGCCCATGCAGTGTATATATATTTTTTCGTTTTTATTTATCTCAACCATGTCTCTCCCCTCCCCCTCCTTTTCTGGGGGGGGATCAGCAATTTCAAGCTGCAGTGAAAACTGTGTACATTTGTACTGTGTGATTGTACAACTATCACATTTATGCCAAAATAAGGAAAGCCATCTGGAGTCTGAATTAAGGACTTACGTACTGTCAACGAATCACGGACTAACGTACTGTCAACGAATCACGGACTAGCGTACTGTCGATAAATAGCGGACTAGCGTACTGTCGATAAATAGCGAACTAGCGTACTGTTGATGAAACACAGACTAGCGTACTGTTAATAAATCACAGATTAGCGTACTGTTGATGAATCACGGACTAGCGTACTGTTGATGAATCACGGACTAGCGTACGGTTGATGAATCACGGACTAGCGTACGGTTGATGAATCACGGACTAGCGTACGGTTGATTAATTACAGACTAGCGTACTGTTAATGAATCACAGATTAGCGTACAGTTGATTAATCACGGACTAGCGTAATGTTGATGAATCACGGACTAGCGTACGGTTGATGAATCACGGACTAGCGCACTGTTGATGAATCACGGACTAGTGTACGGTTGATGAATCACGGACTAGCGTACGATTGATTAATTACAGACTAGCGCACTGTTGATGAATCACGGACTAGCGTACGGTTGATGAATCACGGACTAGCGTACGGTTGATGAATCACGGACTAGCGTACTGTTGATGAATCACGGACTAGCGTACGGTTGATGAATCACGGACTAGCGTACGGTTGATTAATTACAGACTAACGCACTGTTGATGAATCACGGACTAGCGTACGGTTGATGAATCACAGACTAGCGTACTGTTAATGAATCACAGATTAGCGTACGGTTGATGAATCACGGACTAGCGTACGGTTGATGAATCACGGACTAGCGTACGGTTGATGAATCACGGACTAGCGTACAGTTGATGAATCACGGACTAGCGTATGGTTGATGAATCACGGACTAGCGTACTGTTAATGAATCACAGATTAGCGTACGGTTGATGAATCACGGACTAGCGTACGGTTGATGAATCACAGACTAGTGCACGGTTGATGAATCACAGACTAGCGCACTGTTGATGAATCACGGACTAGCGTACTGTTGATGAATCACGGACTAGCGTACGGCTGATGAATCACAGACTAGCGCACTGTTGATGAATCACAGACTAGCGTACTGTTGATAAATCACAGACTAACGTACTGATGATGAATCACGGACTAGCGTACTGATGATGAATCACTACTGTCGATAACCCATGAGATCTCGGGTTTACTCCAATTGGGAATTGTCAACTAGGACGAGGTGCGAATCACGTATACTCTTAGTTGGCCAACATCGTCATACAAATCATCTATCAAAACGATGTTGATCAAATCAACATTTATCCGATTTGTCGGGTTTTTGTAGTACATATATAATTTGATGTAAAAGATAGGGATGCAACAAAAACACGAGAGAACGAATATATTCAATTTAGGACAAGGAAGTGAACGAATGTTCTATTTACCCGAATTTACGTGCAGGATACAGTACAATAGTGTCTGAGCTACAGTCGCCATACTCATCGCATTCATCTTTGATTCCGATGAAAACCCTTAAGTTTCATCGAAACATAGACGAATAAATGAAAGAACCGATTGATTGATTGATTGAATATCGTTTAACGTCCCTGTCGGAAATATTTCACTCATATGGAGACGTCGCTATCGCCGGTGAAGGGCTACAAAATTTAGGCCTATGTTCGGCGCTTATGGCCTTTGAGCAGGATGGGGTCTTTATCGTGCCACACTGTTGTGACTCGGGGCCTCGGTTTTTGCGGTTTTATCCGAAGTACTGCCCCATTTAGTCGCCTTTTACGACAAGCAAGGGTTACTGAGGAACTATTTTAACCTGGATCCCCACGGCATTGAAAGAACCGAAGATCTTAACATTATCAATGCTAAAATGATTAATGCTTAAAAAATCTTTGCTATCACTGTATTGATGAAAATTGAAATTGTTGGAGATATGGCAACATCCAAAACGTAACTCTGTAATACAGTCAACTAAGAAAAAAGTTAAATCTGAATCGACCAAGTACACCTTACATTCTCGTTTGACAAAGTTCACGCACAATTCTCCTGGTCTGATTTGTATGCGTTTAAAAACTTAAACACCTGATCCTGGAGAACTTGCACTTTATGAAATCTTGACGGGTATGCCTGTACAAAACCAGACACAATCCTAAAACGCAACCAACAGAAAGTGATATGAATCAATTGTATCTTATTTTGCATTGTTGACAATGAACAATTAAAATTCTTGGCGCAAATAATGTTAATTGACGCGCATATCTTGTCAAATAAGACTTCACACACAAAGACGAGTCGATATCAGATCTGCCAAAAGTCTTTTATATAAGGAAAACAACTTCAAATTACAAATAATCTACAAAAGAAAATAAACCCCTGGAACGATAATTATTCAAAGATGATCAAACTTAAATAAAACGCAAGGACGGATCATTAAAACAATGGAGGGTACATTAAATTTCAATCATTTTCTTTTTTATCTATTCTTTAATTGGTACAATAGAATTAAGAAACAACTCCCAGCAGGGGGACTTTAAATCGATTAAACAAAACACACCTCTCAATTAATTCCAAAACAATTGGCAGCAAACATTATATATTGTTATCTATCAGCCTTAATCTTGTCATTTCAATTATTCAACTTTTGATTGGAGTCTCCATTCTTCTCAGGGAATTTAAATCTAGGGGTAATTAAGAAATGAAATAAGTTCATGTACTTGTTTAAAAGCACCTGCGAATCCTTTGTTAGAGAATGGAAATAGACATACTTTTTTCATATTAGTCTGAAATATTTATAATAAAGTTCGTATAATCAGAAAAAATGAAGAATCCGTGTCTCTAAAGGTTATGTAAATGTGCTTATTTTGAGAAAGCACTAATAAAGGCTAATGTACCCGAGACACAAGACGACAAAAACTACAAGAAGAATAATTTACAATTCACAATAAAATAAAAACATTTTTGCGCAGCATCAATATCGTCAATATTAATCTCATCACAAACCCAGTAAGGGCATTGTTCACTATACACATCAATTTTTCTTTTAATCGAATATGAAAATTATATGTTTAAATACAGATGATGATGACAATTGTCCGCATTGTCGAGGGAATGTAAAACGTAATTATTCCGGATTTAAGATGGAGGTTTATGCCGCATGCACGACTTATCATATGCTCCCAGTACGGCGCGTCTTTAAATATTGATATCGCCCTCACATTTACCGATACCGAAAAATATTGGCAACTTATAGCTTCTATATAAAAATGGTGTAGTTCTTAATTAAGAACTATAAAAATCGTTCTAGCTTTGCTCATAAATCATGGGATCTCAATCAAATATTAACTTCTTAGAAACTGAAAGCTTGAACCCGGTTTGAAGGCTACAGCGAGTGACTGTTGCTCTCATGAATTCGTAATAGACTGCGAGATTCAGGGGCGATACACGTGCTGCTCAATATCCTAAAATTCTATTCTTAAATCTGTTTCTGATTCAGTAATCTGTTCTAGGTGCAGGAAAAACACTAAAAGACAATATCCTTTGTTTTATGTACGGAATTAAACTTCAACCATAGAAGAAGAAAAAACCGAGATGGTTTTTTTGTTGTTGCGAGAAATAATTCTTTTTTTTAAAAGTGTTATACCCAAAACGCATTATGCATATTCTAACTGTTGCTGAGGCAAAGGGCTGTGACATTAAGTAATTCATTTACAAAAACACACTAGAAATATGATACTTTATCATAAAAAATGCATATAAATCAAAATGATGAAAAGGTATCATTCAGTATCTCTGTTTGGTCATGAAAGGGAAAATACAAGAAAATTACAATCACGTAATATTTGTCACAAATTTCTCTGATCAGGATTTTCATTCCTTCCTGCGACATTATTCAGTAGATTAAAATTAACGACAAATCAAAATATTTCTGTTTGTGACGTCGTAATATGTTGTGTATTACTATACATCCTTTAAGATTTGATTTAATGAAGCATGATCTAAAATTAAAGAAAATGTAATAAACAGAAAAGTCAATGCTTTGTAGTTGGATATGGGATTTATTTCACTCGGAAGACCGGGTTTCTTTTTATATAATCTTATTCGTGCTTCGCACTCGTGAAAATATTTTAAAAAAATCTTGTCTTACTCGTGAAATAAATTCCATACCCAACAACAAAACATTGGATATCCTCTTTGCATATTTTATAAACTAGACATTTATTCTATGTGACGTAAGTTTAAGTTCCTATATGAGGAACCATCAAATTATTATTTTGGACGAAACAAACTGTTAATCTATATCAATATTCTATAAATATGTAGATTAACATAACATAAGTATGCCAATAAAGTACACAAAAAAATTATATAATCCCCCGAATTCCTTTCATATATAAAATTTACTGAACACCGGATATATATGTGGGAAATGAAATTCTATTAGATATAACATACATATTTCATAAGTCATTGTTACATGTATCAACTACACACATCATTAAAGAATCAAAGTCACATCAAAATATCAACAGAATTGCTTAAATTAACTTGAATAATTTTCCCCTGGTCTCTATTCAAAAGTACTCTCAAAGAATTTAAAGTATATAAAATTATGATGAAAAGATAAATGATTGATATAAAATATCGAATATAATCACCCGGCTAAACAATTTTGTGCGGAGATTTGGGTCTTGATCTTTTAAATTGCACTCTCAAGAGGGACCCCCTAGGGTATAGGAGGAGAACACATTCCGTATTTAGTGATATACTTTTATAATATTTGACGACTGACAATCACGACAACATTAGATAACTCAGGTGTCAATTGTACAAAAGACTCTGTAACCCGGCCGTGTGAAACAGACGCGCTGTAATACTTGACACTGCAATTTTAAATTCCTGCCCAAGTAATTTTGATTATACAGAACTTGTCAATCGGAATAATGATACTTAATATCTTAAATAATAACTTTATATGCGAAACTTTATTCATCAGCATGGAATTTAAAAAATAATATTTATAAAGATTGGGGGCTAATATGAAAGCGAGCGTTTCGGAAAAGTACATCTCTGTTTGCTGGTAATTTAAATCGGATACCATGTCCGTGCATTGGGAATTAAAAATCACATACAGGTTTATAGGATTAAGCCATTAAATCCCATGTCTGTCTGATGAACAACAATTATACGTTGGTAGTACAGCACATGTTTTCTATATAACAGAATTGTTACGTTATCGTTAATTAGTATTAGTACAGATGGCTATCAAAGAACCAGGTTAATTGTTTCTTTACTTGACAATAAGGACACGGAATAAAAATACAGAAGAAATGAACATTCAACAAATCCACAACTCCATGAAATATGACGATGGTCCCTCATCGAAAGAGGTAGATTTGCTTTGAACAGTATGTATTTCGGATTAGATTCCCTTTGAGGTACCATCCGAAGTCTAACCGTACCTTTTACTTCAGGAAAACCCTTACAGAGATACATTGCAGAATCCAGTAAATGTTCTTCCGAACCCCTATCTTTGCTCCTTTTGAAAATATTAACTGCTGTAAAGGAGACACTTCAGACGTATTTTGCCACTACATACGCGAGACGTGATGTAAATTAAATGTGGATTCTCAAAAATCCCAAAGAATTTTTAGTTTTGAAATCACAAAACTTTTTTCCAAAATCAACAGCATCAAAACGTGCGACTTTTGAACATCCTCACAATGAATTAAAGACGAGGCTTTTGACATCATACACAGCTGCTTCTTTAATAAAAATGGAACTCGAAACATTCATATCTTGTGCTCAATCATTAAAAAATACTTTGTTAAACATTACTCCGATTCTATACACGAGTACTCTTAAGTTCATAGTAAGAAGATGCTGGAATTCCTCATGGACGATATATTTATAGTCATAGGAAATCAGGTATTCCAAGAATATGTTGGAATTCCCATAGGCACGAACTGTGCTCCTTTATTAGATGACCTGTTTTTGTATTCTTATGAGACATAATTTATTTAAAATCTTTTAATATAAGAAGAAAAAATCTCTTGCTGAGGCCTACAGTTGGACATTTAGATACATATCGACAACAATATATCCATGAATAGTATTCACTTTCATTCATATGTAAACTCGAAATAAAACCACTTCATATTTGGATATTTTAAATATGTTAGCGGCAAACTAACAACTTGATTTATGTCCTTCAGCTGAAGCGATACACAAGAACATGTTCTGTGGATGATCAATTTTTAAACCGAGACATGCTACTGACAAATAAGTTGATGTTACAGGAGTTTCAACAATCTCGTTAAAATGAGCATTTTGCAATTCTGTGGTTGTTATAATGATCTAATGTACACATATAACCTGTCGTTACGTCTGACGTGTTTCATACCAATTGTTAGGCTGTTCTTGACATAGTTTGCATGATCAAGATATAGGGCTCTCGACAGATGTGACCGGTCAACAGGAGATGATTACTCCTCCTAGGCACCAGATCCCGAATTTGGTGTTTCCAGGGGTCCGTGTTTGCCCAACTCTTAATTTTGTATTCCTTATAGGATTTAGAAGATTTATCTTCATTTTTTTTCAACTTACATGTTTTCGACACACCTTCAGTAAAAAGGAAATGATCCATCTATATACTGATAGAAAGGAGACTGGATCTACATCCATGACGCATGTCTTTGGTTTCACATGTATATACTTTAAACAAATACATCTGTACCTATAACTTTCCTAGTAGATGTATCACTGTATAAATTAAATATCTTTTATCCGAAAAATGTCATACAACTCCAGAAAATTAATCACGTGACCGGCATTTCACTATTCGCTCATTGAGAGACAACAAAAGCTAAATGTATAGTATAGGTTATATTAGAATTCTGTATCGGGCCAGCATCCTACGTAACACGGGACCTTAGTGTATTTTTTTTTTTTTTTTTTAAAGATCTCATTCCAAAAATCCCGTAACTTTCACAACTCATGCCGATAATTTGACTGAGGAAGCCACCAGACATCAGGAAGCCACCAGTATGAACCAACAGGAACACACTTCAGGCTTTCTTTTTAAAACATTGATATCCTTTTTAATTAAAAATATTAGACAAAATATGTAATTATTACAAAACATTAACAGAAAATGCGATTTCTATAGATATTTTTTTATTTATCTGTTTGTTCATTCGCATATTAAGATGGACAACAACATTTGTTTATGCAACGTAATACAATATACATGTATGTGTAAACGAAATCTGATACTCTCTTGAATGCTGACAAGAGAAATAAATACATGTATGTGTAACACGCAGTGGACATCCCGGGTGTTAAATCAGAAGATGGAAATAAAAGAAACACAAAACGGGTTTTGTTTTAAAGAAACCATGGCATTTGTAGTCTTGGGTGTAATTGTAGAAACTATTGAATTTGAGATCCTGGTTGAAAAACAAACGCTTTGTTAACGGAGTCGGTTCATACAAACAAAGTTGCATCCTCTGGGTTAAACTGCTTAAAGGAGACAGAGAGATGAACATTATTTAGAATATAATAGAAACATAGCCTTTTATCTTTACTTCAGAAAAGTAACAAATTGTACTTCTTTTCAAGTTTGTATAAGAATAATCTTAGTGGGCTTCTGACGACACAAGACTTAGTTGTCTTGGACGATAAAGAGGGATTTTTCCTAAAATTCTATATCTGTGGTGAACTTCTGTAGCAGTTATGTAAGAAATGTACGCTGGATCTTAATTCAGATATATATGGTGGATTTCGTATTCCGTGTCCCTCTGTCACGGTCATTCGATTTTTTTTTTATGTGAATGTAACAAATTAAGAGTGAAAGTAACGGACTTAAAGTGAAAGTAACGAACTAAGACGTGTAAGTAACGAACTAAAGGTGTAAGTAATGACGTGTTAGTAACGAACTAAAAGCGAAAATAACGAACTATGAGTGTAAGTAATGACTTTTAAAAAAGTGGAAGCGACGGATGTTTTTAGAACGTTTATACAATGATTAAACTTTTGAAAAAAAAAGGTTCTTCTTGCTCATAGGATTGAAAATGAATTCAGTAGACACAGAACATAAAGTAATTTAATTGTATCTTGAACAATTGATTGATAAGTAATACAATTTTTCTTTCTTTTGTGTCTTTATTCATTTTGTTTCATAAACACAGAAGTTTATAAACCCATACCTTATGGACGTAAATCAAAATTCTATAAGAATTAGATCATTTTGATTTATTTCCATAGAAAATTATCTTACTGACAATTGACAAGTATACAGTCAGGGAGTTTGACATTGGAATAAGCAGCGGCCCAGATTCTAAAACTCATACAAGCATTTGTAATTTGTTAGAATATAGAGTTACAAGACATTTCATGCTAACAAGGGTATCTCCATCTGTTATGGGATGTGGTTTGTTCGCTTTTGTCAAACAAGAATGTGATGGGACTGTATCCTATAATACACCATGATACTGAAAAAGAAATATGCATCCCTCAAGGAAATGACCTAAATAGATAAAATTGTATCCCAAACTTAATCAGATGGTCTTTTAAATAATTCTTTGCAGTGGCATCTTAAATGTTATGTTAGTATGTAATGCACCATTGTAAAACAATATACCAATGTAAAATATACTGAATTTAATATTGTAATTGATACACCTTCCATCGAAACATCGCTGGTAAATTTGAAAAAGGTACTGTATGTGTTTTGATACGTATTGAATGATACAGAACTAGGAGGAACAAAAGAGGAGGCAATGAGGTTAAGATGACGATTCATTCGATACCACCACACAGACGCTCAAAACAAAAGGCGCATAAAAGTGTCTCTCTCTACAAACACGCTTCGCTTCCCATCATTGTGTGTTAGGTCGGTAAAGTTATCACGTCTTATAGATAATATAAAACACCAAATCACCAAGGATATTTTTGATCATACTCAATAGTATTTGGCATCAACTGAAAGACCCTGTTTCATTCTATTGACAATTCATTTGCCAGATTTTACTGCAAGATAGCCCCATCACCGCCAGGTTTAAAATATGGTGTTTATCCCCACAACTATTATTCTAAAGATTTGGAAAGATTAATTAATGGATTTACACTCTACTGTGAATTAGACCGACATAATCTCTCCCCTCTCTTTCTCTCTCTCTCTCTCCTCCTCTCCCCTCCCCCCACTCGTTCTCTCTCTTCTCTATTTCTCTCTCCATTTTCTCTTTCTCTGAAATTAAAAAGGGTTCATCATTTTCAATAACATCACATTCTATAAAATACGTATTGTCTCCCATCATATAACATCCCGTGTGACGGAAAATAAAAATAATGCCTAACAATGCTGGTAATGCAGTCTGCTTAATTAATAATATTTCTATTTAAAAAAAAACATGTATAATGACTTGGAAAAGTGCACATTTTCAATAGTTAACCTTAATATTTATATCAAACATAGACTTAAATTATTAATCCCAAATGTAAACACTTTTCCCGGTAGTTATGGTTTATGTATCCTGTTTACAGCCATTTATTTCATTTATTGAATTCAAGCGATTAATAGACTATCAAAAACAAATGCCAGTACTTTCCACGTCTTTTGGGAAATATAACAAATTCCATTTCTATATCAAATTTCTGATCAAGGAACAATGATAACAATGCATGGATCTAAAATACGAGTGAAATGCGGGTTTTGTAAAACATCATCTCCAATTTTTCATTTCAAATATTTATCAGTGCTTAAATATCAATTCTGTGATCTATATTGATGACACTAACATAAATGAACAAATTTGATCAAGCAAATTGATTCGTTTTACGTTCTTACAAGATATAAAGATACTTGTGTGTTACAGTCAAAAATATTATACTAAAGGTCAGCTCCGGTCTTTAAATTCCGTCAGACACCGTGACGTGCTCGTCGCCACGTGATCAACTTTGTGAGATTTTGCGAGATAATGAAAAAAATATCCGGAGTATTGCACACGCGATGAAAACATTCACACCTTTACAAACCTCTTACAAGATTAAACGATAGGATTAAATATCTCGCAGTCTTATACTTGATGTATCAAATCAGTTTTATTTTCTTACAAAAGACTAGGAGAGGAGATGGCGGTATTGTTTACACCGTTAATATGCACAGCCCGTACTTCAGATTTTGTAGGAAGCACAGTTAATTAATCATGAAAGAACGCGAAGATAAATTGATGAAAATGTTTATTCAAGGAAATCAATAAACATTCTTTTACTGTAGTCAAACTTAGAGATCCTGTTCCAACACTTTTTGAAGTTTGGAGATGAACTTTACAGAATGCTCGTATCATAGCACATGAATATATCTCAATTTTGCTTTATCAATATAAAATTAATTTGCCAGGATAAAAAGAAAGAAAAGGTGAATCAAAGAAAATAAGTTTTGGACCTGCAAGATGACACTGTCGACAAATTTTCTTGCATTCTAGAGAAGCTTTATGCTTTACAATACAATGGTTTTAGACGGAGCCGATCTCTCGATTTCATCGAGTAATTATGATTATTTTTTTTTTTTTTGGCCCTTTTCACGCAGAATTCGCTTCATTCATAGATGTATACATGAAAAGGCACAACCTTTCGTTCCATCTGTTTGTTTTAACTTTACGGTAACTAAAATGTCGTTTACCTGTTTGAATGTGAAGATCCGTGAAAGTGACTTAATAATTTATAACAATGGTTAATGGTTGTGAAGAAGAAAAAAAAAGATGAACTGATTAGAATTATACGTATATAGGCATGCAGTATAAACAATAACTATATTGACTGTGTATGAATGGTGCAGGCTTGTGCCTACAACATAAAGGTACTAAAAAATTTTGAAAATGCATGATGGTATATGAACGACGACACATTTTGCCTACTTACATTTACTTCGCGGAGCGCTTTGTTCCTTATATAATTTATTTACATTCTACTTAATTTCTCTCAGCCGTTAAAACAGACGTACTATGTCTATATGTATTCATACACGCATTGTTTACAACTGCAACGCATTCATGAGGAAATGGCTATATCAATAGACAAAAACATTGGAAATTTAAATATGTACGGATGAATTGACCTGCAAGAGAGTGATCAGAGCATAGTAACTGAAATATCGAAGTATACATGGAATTGAAATCATGCCTATATATAGCGCCATAAAATACGGTATACAATATGGTAAGGATTATTAGTCCTTTAGGTATTTTTAATTTTTTAAAAAGATATGTTCTAAATGTTTTCGACGCAATTTTCATTCCAAAGAAAATTAACCGCATTCAGGCGATCTAAATAGAGAACACATCTGATTTAATCAAGTATCACACAAAGGACAAAACAGACCTCCAGTTCACACATGTACGAAGTATTCCAAACAATTAAAATCTAGGGGTCAGAGGTTAGAATTAATTATACCTGGCACTTGTAACTCTTCCATTATTGATCATGCAGTCAACACTTTTCATAACAATGTTGTCTCTCGAAACTCGTAATCATTATTTATATTGGACCAAAATCAAATTGCTAATTAATACTCAAGATATTTCAGAAATATATCTAAATTTCCTAGGACACGCAAAGATTCAATAGATATAGACGTGTATATGTTGCAATATACTGATTATCGAGGCGATATCGTACCGGCATTATCACACCACAGACAATCAATCTGCTCAACACTTTGTCCGATAGTCATTTGTGTATCTTTCTGGTTCTCTGACCATTTTTAATCCAATAAATTCCAAAGAAAATGTTTTCAAACGAATAAGTATTAATGAAGTGGAAAACTACAAGTTCAAGGTCGTCAATCAGAAAATGCATTTGTGGATGTATCAAAGAAAATGGGTTAAAATATGTATTAAATTTTGAATTAGAAATAGCCAAATTTACGGAGTTAGGAAAAAAAAAATAGAATTCCACATATAAATTTTTAGCTTTTCCATTTGAAAATTTGTATTGTATATTTTTCAGTTTGTGTTGTATAATTTGTATTCGATTTTTCATCATTTGTATTGTATGATATTCCATTTTTATTGTAAATTTATCATTTGTACATGTATTTATTTATTTTGATTTGTTATGGAGGATTTCATTGTTTAAGTTTAAGTTGAAGACGAGCAAGATGTTCCGGAAAAGGTCAAATATTGCAGTTTCTGATATGGCATATATTTATGCAATTTAAGTTTATAATTCTCGATTTCATTTCTAATGGCTAGGAGTTACGAATCATAAATCTAACACATGGAAAGACCGAGACCCCCCCCCCCCCCCCCACCCAATATACAGCGTAAGGCTATACATGTATAAATGACAATATGACATCATCCTCTGGATAAACTGTTTCATGGATATATATCAAAATTATGCTTTCAATTTTGAATCCTATCAACTTTGTCATCTTATCATGTTTAATTATAGGCACATCTCAAAACACCTTCATGTGCAATTGTTTTGTTCCTGATGTTAACGTTACATGTTTAAATAGCGTCTTAGTATGGCGCGTAAAAACGTTGCTATTTTCGATAATCTTGTGATGTATGTTCAATATCTTGTGCTGTATGTTCACAATCTCGTGATGTATGTTCAATATCTTGTGATGTATGTTTATCACTGAACATACATCACAAGATATTAAACATACATCACAATATATTGATGTGATATATTGAACATACATCATAATATATTGAACATACATCACAAGTTATTGAACATACATCACAAGATATTGAACATACATCACAAGATATTGAACATACATCACTCGTAAGATTATCGAATATAGCAACGTTTTACACGCCATGCTTTACACACATTGACTCCACACCAGAAGGTATTGATGAAGTATAATGTTTTCTAAAACCGGTGATATATATTCATTTACACTGAGAAAAGGGGTAGGTTGAAATTAAAGTGCATGTATTTTCATTATATCATATATGACGACCATAGCAGGGCACTCGTCCTAATACTGACGACCATAGGACCGGGCACTCGTCCTAATACTGACCACCATAGGACCGGTCCCTCGTCCTACTACTGACGACGATAGGACCGGACACTCGTCAAAATACCGACGACCATAGGACCGGTCCCTCGTCCTAATACTGACGACCATAGGACCGGGCACTCGTCCTACTACTGACGACGATAGGACCGGACACTCGTCAAAATACCGACGACCATAGGACCGGTCCCTCGTCCTAATTCTGACGACCATAGGACCGGGCACTCGTCCTAATTCTGACGACAAAAGAGCTACCGTTCCGCTGCTACGTCAAGGCATAATCAATAATTTTTCATTGGAAATTTACTTAAACGCTTTGGTGTAAATTGTATTTATTAGCAAAGAACAATTACCTACAAACGGTATACATAAACTCGATTTGTCTGTTGGTGTAAACACAAGCACCACTCATCAAATAAATAAATACATACTCGTGTCTTCTAACAAAACAAATATGAAAAAGTTTAATGCTATTTGATTGTAAATAATGACCTTTCTGCACTTAAGATACAGAAGAAAAAATAATCATAATTACAGAATTTGAAAGTTTAAAAGAACATATTAGGAGTATTGTAAAATTTTCAAACTGCACATACATTTAAATTGGAAGTTTAAAAAGCAGGGTTGAACTATTGACCAAGATCCTGAATTTTTCTATAAAAATTCGGGTCGATTATGTAGAAGTTTTTTTTAGAATCGGTGTTATCGATGTTCTGTGTGGAAAATATATAAACGAAATTAATGACTTGTAACATAAATCACAATGTTGAAATCCATGTAAATAGAGGCATAAAATAAATACAGGCGATATATTGGACACAACACAAACTGTAAAATCATGCACATTTAAAACATTTTTGATTAAACAATCCACCCGTCACAAAATGCCCTTTCCAAACCCTTTCAAAATCTGAATCGATATATTTTTTTCTAGCTGGTGCGTTTAATTAATTTATATAAATGTTTGGAATAATGGAATCTATATCGAACAAGCATGAACATCTGAAATAAATATTTTGGATATTTTCCTCTGTTTTGAAACAAATATTTTCTTCATTTATTATTATTACGCTATAGCAACGGTCTTTATGTATTTGGTTTGATGTATGAATGCCATTATTTAGTGCATTTACAACTTCCATGTATTGCTCCCGATTTCGTTTTCACAGCAAAGAGAACATGACGTCTGCGAAGAGACGACAAACAATTACAACACCATGTACAGTGCTAAGTCAACCAATTTTTGCTTTGTCCGAATACGTTAAATACGTTTTCATATAACACATTAATTCAAGGAAGATACTCATCATTTTGTATTAGAATTGTACCAAATTTCAACACGTCCAAGATAAAGAAATCACGAGATAAATCTTTTTATCCAACACAATATATATATTGACACGATGAAATACACCACTGAATTAAAAAGATAGACCCCCATTGGAAGCGCAGATAGCAGCGACATACTCGTCCTGTTTTATATCGTACAATATCAAACGTTGATCGGTGTGATATTGTCGGATTTAACCGCCCAATCTTTGCTTAATCAAGGCCCCTGTAGTCTACACGCTTAATAATTCAATTTATTGGGGAGTCATTTTATCTTATAAACAGATTTATCTGTCCTTAAATCCATGGTGCTAACAGCTATACTTCATTCCTATTAATTTATCTGTTAATCTATAAAAAAAAATCTACAATGCATTCAGACATCAAGACTGAAGTACATTATTTTTATATATATGCTAGTAGTAATGTAATAGATCTTGGGATCATAAAAAAGCTGTGGTCGCATAGTGAAGCCCAACACATTCAATATGCATGTGCAGCAAATTTCAAAGGACACTACGTGCGAATATTTATACTGATCGTGTACTTGTACATACAATGCACACCCCTAGGTTTCATATTTTCACACTTCGGTCTCCACATTTTATAAACGTGTGGAAACCGATATCATCATTGTTTATCTCACTTTAGAAAATCATATAAAGAGACACAGCCACAGAAAAAAAAAGACGTCTGTTCCATTCTGTTGTTTATTTCAAAGTGAAATATTTTAACTATTTACAGAAATTGAAAAAAAAAGAAAAACGTCAGTGAGGCAACTATCGAAATCTCTATTCTGCCTGAAGTATTAAACGCCTGGTGGATTTCACTGAAACCCGAGAAATCAGATTCAGAAGAAAACAAAAGCATTCATTTGATTTCAATTTAGAAGCGATTTGTCACGGCTGTGATGCAAGATCACTCCGATATATGCTAGTATTGTTTTCCGCATGGCTTCTTATTGGAAGACAGTCTAGTTATCCCTTTCTTTCGGGACAATAACGCGATATTTATCTTTCCACTATATTCGGCAGGGCCGTAACTGCCGATGAGGCAGACGAGGCAACTGCCTCGTCTGATTTTTTGGCAAAAAAGAAAATAAAATTATATAAATGTTATATTATAGGATATATGTTTAAAATGAAGACAAGCACCTTTGTCTTTGACACCATATTACGATTCTTTACATAGTACAAATGAAACACAAACATGATAAATTGGGATTTAAAAAGTGTCATTTTCAGTCGTAAAGTCAATCGGCGGCCCCCAATCCCCTGCCTCCCCTGATTTAGAACCCTACTTACGGCCCTGTTCGGGATATCAGTTTATTTTCTACCCTACTCCACAGTTACTCAGTATAAAATTACTGGCATCAAGGTTTTATCAAATAAGCTATCCTCATTTAAATCGGAGAACAAAGACTGCATTGTTTAGAAATTCTAAATAAACACATTATTCAGAATAATTCAACGAGTACAAAAAAAAATTTGCATTTCTTCGGAAAGAATCACAGATGGGGAAAATATCATTGGAGGAATACTGAATGAAAAACATTTAGTCAATCAAATCAGCCCAGTTTTTGTTCCAAAATGAACTAACCTATAAATCTCTTTCAAAACAGAAAAGGTAGCTTCTCTCTGAAATGTCCATTTTTATAGTGTTTAGTACACCTTGCCCTCCCCCCTCGAGAAATGCCTTATCTTCTTGAATCAAAACACAGGAGATCACTTTAAACGTCACCATGTACTGGCATTATCTGAGATACCATCTTTATAATTTCTGTTGTTTTTATTTGAGTATGATCACGTCTTTATCATGTACAGACAACTATTATATTCTAACACGCATTTTCGAATAAAAGATGTGTACACTAAACTTTAAAACGTTCTATTGTATTGCTTGCCACATATATTTTGTTTTTCTTAAGGGACACGAAGAAGACCCTTCTTCAAGAAAGATCAATTCATATTGAACATGTATAAATATCTATCGAACTATTGAAATCTGTCTTGAGAAGAGTAAAGAAGGAAGCGTTTTGTATCAATATATGCTCAATTATAAATGCATGATAAACGTAATTTTAAGAACATAACTTAAAATTTACCTAACACGGCGCAATATCCGTGTGATGCAATATCAGATTATGTTAAAGATAAACTAAAACGGTTTAGTAATCGAACCATCCCATAAAATCCTGGTCTTTGATCAAGCCTAAGAACCGGTAATTACGGAGTGACCAGCTGTTGATGTACAGTTTAACCTCGTTATAAAACTGATATCGATATTCTTAATAACACACCAGTCCACGCCTTTACACTTCTTATTTTAAAACATTTTTTTGATAAAAATCTCTGCGAAGTGGGAGTTTTGAAAATAAGTTTAATGAATACAAATTATGTTCCAGGTGCACAGATATCATTACTTTATAGGATGATCATTACTATATAGGATAATAATTTCATAACATTAATTTTATACCAATTACAGAAATAAAGATCTAAAATCAACCAATTTTGACATTTTAATGGTAGTAAGTAGGTCAGTTTTTTCTTTCTTTAAAAATGCATGTCACATACATGAAGTAAATGCAATGACTCATATCTAGTTTAATAAAAAGGAGTCCTTTTGCTCGAGGAAGAGCGGTTCTTTTTTGGATGTTCTTTAACAGATGTAGTTCCTTCCGCCTTCTTGGTATCTGTCGCGAAACTCTTCTCCTTTTCGGTCTCTATCGGCCTCAGTTTCCCGTTAGGTAAAACAGATTTGTCAATACTACTTAAACTTCCTGACCTCCGTAAATGAAGAGTTCTATTTGGTACAAAAGCACTGGGTACTAATTTTTTGGTCTTTTTAGACCCCTTTCCCTGTGGAGGCAATGCTGGAGATTCACTAGTCACAGTAATATCGTCTTTTGAATCCGAGTGGGATTCGTTCACTTTACTGGACTCGAATTCTCTGTGCGAATGCATGCTGTTCCTAGATTTCGTTTTTCTGTCCGATTCGAGATTCGAATTTCGATCCGCATTCAGATTTAAATCGGCCATGTCTGATTCAACTACAACCACGTTGTTCTGTTTCTGTACTGAAGAAATGTCCGATGGTTTCATAAAAATCACAACCTCGTCTTTAGCAGGTGGAATGGCCTCAGGTTCCGGTTCCGTTTTAAAATATTCTTTATATTTCAGTTCTTGCTCGTCTAGAAAAGATCGAAGTTCGTTTTCAAGCCTTTCTTGTTCTGCTCGTAATTCCTCTCTTTCTCTCGAAGCCTTATCGCGCACATTTTGACGATGGCTGATCTTTTTATCCAAGTCCCTCAGAAATGTTTCTCCAAATTCTGAAAACTCTATAAAAACATTTACAAAATGATATATTAACTAATTGAAAAATACTTCACCAAACCATACATATATAAATTAATGCTTTTTCATTTGAAAATGAGTAAACGCCTTTCATTTTCTTTTTATATCAGGTGTAAATTTCATTCATGAAAACTATTAAGTAGCGGTATTGGTAAAATGGATGCTATACAAGGAAAACCATTGCTTCAAATCAACTTCATAACCCCGGCAATTACAAATTTCTAAGGTATAACAGACAGACCAACAAAGTAATCTCTAAGTGTCTCTATGCTCCACAGGCAACATAAACCTACTCAAAAAATAAATTTCATTTTTGGAAATACTCCTTAGTATATAGGCATTTCTTGCGATGAAAGATATTAGCGCTTCATAAAAAGAATGCAGGTCATACCCTCAAGTATGTTAAAAAATGAAATCTATTTCTTATATTTACATTCTACTTTCGTTTTTGTCAGAACTCCCAGCCGTTAAAATAGACGTGCTATGTTTATCAAATAGTTCTGTATTCATACGCGTATTGTTTACAACAATAGACGTACTATATTTATCAAGTAGTTCTGTATTCATACGCGTATTGTTTACAACAATAGACGTACTATATTTATCAAGTAGTTCTGTATTCATACGCGTATTGTTTACAACAATAGACGTACTATATTTATCAAGTAGTTCTGTATTCATACGCGTATTGTTTCGTTCATGAGGAAATGACTATCATTACAATTTGTAATAATATCCAAGGTACATGTAAATGCATTGGAGATGTAAATACGACGGCAGGAATAATAAACTAAACAAAGAGGCAAAGGTATTGCCCGTTGATGATGCATCGAGAGCATCTTTCAAGCTCAGACAACACTTGTGGATCAGGAAGGTAGGAAATGTGATGTTTATTTTTTCAATTACGGCGTCCTACGACTCACATCCTTTTAAAACATGGATGACAATACAAATATTAGCGATACATGTATTTGACTATTCCTTTTCGATTAAATGGCTAGCTGAGTAGCTCAGTAGGTTAGCTTGTCAACTGCTACATAAATAAAAGAGAGAGAAAAAATGCGTGTCAACTGCTGAACTATAGATCGCGGGTTCGAGTTCTACAGGGATTTAAAAAAAAAATTCCTTTCAGATTATTTTCTACCAAAACTGCCTGTTTTGAGTGACAGAATTTTAAAATATCATTGTACACATCCTCCACTTTCCATCGACATCATATTTCTCTGGTACAGCATTCCTCCTTAAATGAGTCAAACCGGCACTTCCAGAAATAGTCATTTCGACAACTGGCCAAATCAGCACCTACTCATTTGGATATCCAACTTTGTTCAATTCGCCACTTTGTTATATTCGGCACTTTAATAAATTTGAGAGAGTTGTATCAAGTTTTATTATTTATTTCAACTTCTTACTATATAGCCAATGAACGACCGCAGTTGTGATAAGGTGCAAAGCATTCGTATGATATACAACACAAAATTTATGTGTAATTCAGAAATAGAAATCATGACATCACGAATTGCGCCGCTTTACGCCTGTATACTTCAAGAAGGACGTTAGCGCTTCATGAAACGTATTCTGACGTAAGCGGTGCTATTCATACCCTCATGTATTTTTCAAAAATTTGAAAAATGATAATGATTTCTTTCTGGTGAAAAAGTGATAAAAACAATGGGACGTCTACATTGGAAGAATGGTGGTGATTATGTGAGCATAATGATGAAATCCTGTCCTGGAATTTGGGGTCCAGCGTCCCAGGACTCATTCCACTTAAGACAGATGAAGGTAGCTGTAGAACTGTAGCTCTCTGGGAAAATATTGGGGCGGATCAAAGAGCTACACTACAGATCCCCCCCCCCCCTTAGATTTACAGCGCACTAAAAGCTGCTCAAGGTAGACGCCTAATATCACTGTGCTCTTGCATCACCGTCTCAAAAAATTTATAAAAAAAAAATCCTTACATATCTTTCCATTATACTTGAGTCCAAACCAAACCTTCGAACATTTGGGTTAGGTAGTAAACAAAAACTGTCATAAGATGCAGAAATGAATAAATGACTATCACTCGTGCCGATTAAACCAGGGTGTCGATTTGACCAAGTGCCGAATCAATGGCACTAGGTGCCTATTTAACCAGGAGCCGAAATGACAGAATCGCCTCTGCTGAGAGTTAACCCGGCTCACTAGCAAATGCCAGAATAGGAAGGTCATACATGTATATCTAACACTATCAGACATATTCTTTTAATTAATTCACTTTATCAATCATTTTAACTCAGTTTCCTTAATAATGTCCATTTTTTATGAAAATTTCAAAAATCAGTAGATTGAGCAGGTAGAGTACAATTTTCCTGCATTATAACACTGAATTGATTTTAAAATAAGACTGACACATCGCCCGGTAGTGAATTATACCTCAGATAACAGCGCCATGACAGATTATCAGGGAGGGCGGACTGTCCACCTACTTACAGGGGATCGCTTTCATTGCTAAAATACGATGATTTATCTTTCATAAAAAAAAATGTCCAACACTTTATACAAAAAAAGGTATTTTCATACTCATATTAACGGAATGACATTATTTTTTTTTTTAAGAATCAAAATTATGGTATATTTTGATCCCTTGTGGTTTATAGTGAAAGGAAATACTAAAAATACAAAAAATAAAAATGTGCGTTCTTGCTGACATACCTTCACCCTCCGAGACACAAATCTGAGAAACAGCATGATCAACCTGAAAAAGAGGCTAACGGCGTTACAGAGAATGTTAGGATATAATTAAACAGATTTCGATGCGGAGGCGTCTGTCAAGGCATTCACATTTAGCAGGCATAATATACACGAAGGTTTCCAAGTCCGTAAGCAATGGTTTGAATACATTTATTGTGAAGATAATTAACAACAAATATCATCATGAAGTGTACCTTCTCGTAGCATTTATCAAACTTTAGTATAAAAGTTTTAAATCCATCTTCACTAGCCTCTTCTTTGAACTGTGTGTAAGCTTCTAACACTTCTGAGAAAAGATATGGAAGGAGCAGTAACTCGTACTGAAACGTGACCATATCGCTGCTGGTTCACGAATTTCAACGAGATTTATCAAGAATAGGAACAAAGTGTCATAAGTATGGAAACTTCTCCGTTTACAGTTTTAGATCAGGCCCCACATTCATCACCACAACCTCTTCTCACGCAATAATAATAAAAAAAAACCCAGATCAGGCCCCACATCCATCAACACAACCTCTTCTCACGCAATAATAATAATAAAAAAAACCAACAGAATGTCAAGACTGAGTCATTATACCGTCAACGCCAAAACTAGTAAGTCAAGATTGTCCATATACCGTCACCATCAAAACTAGTAAGTCAAGATTGTCTATATACCGTCAACACCAAAACTAGTAAGTCAAAACTGTCTATATACAGTCAACATAAAAACTAGTAAGTCAAGACTGTCCATATACCGTCACCATCAAAACTAGTAAGTCAAGATTGTCTATATACCGTCAACACCAAAACTAGTAAGTCACGACTGTCCATATACCGTCAACACCAAAACTAGTAAGTCAAGACTGTCCATATACCGTCACCATCAAAACTAGTAAGTCAAGACTGTCCATATACCGTCACCATCAAAACTAGTAAGTCAAGATTGTCCATATACCGTCAACACCAAAACTAGTAAGTCAAGACTGTCCATATACCGTCAACATCAAAACTAGTAAGTCCAGACTGTCCATATACCGTCACCATCAAAAATTAGTAAGTCAAGATTGTCCATATACCGTTAATATCAAAACTAGTAAGTCACGACTGTCCATATACCGTCAACACCAAAACTAGTAAGTCAAAACTGTCCATATACCGTCACCATCAAAACTAGTAAGTCACGACTGTCCATATACCGTCAACACCAAAACTAGTAAGTCAAAACTGTCCAAATACCGTCACCATCAAAACTAGTAAGTCAAAATTGTCTATATACCGTCAACATCAAAACTAGTAAGTCAAGACTGTCCATATACCGTCAACACCAAACCTAGCAAGTCAAGATTGTTCATATACCGTCAACACCAAAACTAGTAAGTCACGACTGCCCCATACCGTATCCTATTCATCGCTCAAGTGTTGCACGGGTCATTTTGAAACCCCACTAAATTTAAGGAGAAATCAATTCATAAATGCGTTTGCTTCCAAAATACTTATTGAAGTAGAAAAACAGCTTGACTCTCTGTTCCCTGAATACATTTTCAGTATTTTTTATCTTTAAAATTCGTATTAATTTTCAATTCACCTTGGAAAGGATTTGCTATAATTTCATGACAGGAGGTCTGGAACGATCTGTATCCATCCCTGCAAAAAGAAATACAATTATTACACGTTTATATTGCATACATGTAATATTCGTGATAAGGATCTTGAAATCGTGTGTGTTAATGTGAATACGTCAAGTTCAAACCTTAGTGTTAATGTAAATACGTCTAGTTCAAACCTTAGTGTTAATGTGAATACGTCAAGTTCAAACCTTAGTGTTAATGTGAATAAGTCTAGTTCAAACCTTAGTGTTAATGTGAATACGTCTAGTTCAAACCTTAGTGTTAATGTGAATAAGTCTAGTTCAAACCTTAGTGTTAATGTGAATAAGTCTAGTTCAAACCTTAGTGTTAATGTGAATAAGTCTAGTTCAAACCTTAGTGTTAATGTGAATAAGTCTAGTTCAAGCCTTAGTGTTAATGTGAATAAGTCTAGTTCAAACCTTAGTGTTAATGTGAATAAGTCTAGTTCAAGCCTTAGTGTTACTGTGAATAAGTCTAGTTCAAACCTTAGTGTTAATGTGAATAAGTCTAGTTCAAGCCTTAGTGTTAATGTAAATAAGTCTAGTTCAAGCCTTAGTGTTACTGTGAATAAGTCTAGTTCAAGCCTTAGTGTTACTGTGAATAAGTCTAGTTCAAACCTTATAACAGAAAACAAAGACTGGATATAAGACAGCTGCAAGTCATAAACAGACTTGTGAAATTTCACTTCATCTCGCAGACACTTTATCTAAAAAATGAATATAATGAAAAAGATAAATATCATTGTATAGAACAAAAAAATCTATATAAAGCATAATCTTTAGAATATATGACTTGCATCTTGCAATACTGCAACAGTTACAAATAATGCGATTCTTTACTACAAAATTAAAATATTGAATTCCAAGGGTTTAAATATAAAACTGAAACTGGTATTGCAGAGTTCAATTCCATGGTACATATCTTTTATTTTCTTTCATTGTTTAAACGTTCGAGATACCGGTAAAGCATCTGGCATAAACTGTCTTTTTCAACACTATTATAAAAAGTTTATACATGTATTAGCTATGTATAGGCAGTAATTTTTACTTCCTGCTGGGTCATTTGATTCTTGTAATTAAACGTCCTAACAAGAGCCTCTACAACAGATTGTACATCAGCGGATTTGGATTTCGGTAATGGCGGAAATGACTTCATCACATGTACTGCTGTAACATCTTTGATGGCGCTTTTTTTCAAAGGAGGCTGACAAGAGAGTTTAAAAGAACATATCTTTTATTTTAAACAATATATCGAAGTTCCTTGTTCCTTTCTCTTTTTTTTTAAAGGTTATCAAGAGTTCTGCAATCAGGCCTGTTATTTGTAAGAGTGAGAAATGCCTTCTGGCACTGTAAATAGGTCGAGTAAGAATGAGAAATGCCTTCTGGCACTGTAAATAGGTCACGGTATGCTGGGTAAGAATGAGAAATGCCTTCTGGCACTGTAAATAGGTCACGGTATGCTGGGTAAGAATGAGAAATGCCTTCTGGCACTGTAAATAGGTCACGGTATGCTGGGTAAGAATGAGAAATGCCTTCTGGCACTGTAAATAGGTCACGGTATGCTGGGTAAGAATGAGAAATGCCTTCTGGCACTGTAAATAGGTCATGGTATGCTGGGGATTGCGCTAAAATCTTGATGAGATACAGGTAATATATTTCGATATGTGCTCTTCAATGTATTCTGGTTGAAAAGAAGCAACAACAACAACAACAAAAAAAAAAACAAAAAAAAAAAAAAAAATAAAATAAAATAAAAATAATTAAATAAATAAATTAAAAATAATATTAATAAAAAAAAAAAAAAAATGAAAAAAGAAAAAAACAAAGCAAACAAACACCTTATAGTACAGTGTAATATTATTTACCATAAAATACATTTCGTTTTTTATTTACTCATCCCAATGTCGATTTCAATTGTGTCTACTCATGAACTGGTACAAATATGGGAATAGTTGGACTGCAGACTTTGTAAGAATTTATAACAGTATATAACGATAATGTTCAGCCCAAATCCAGAAGGATGAACTATATCATGGTAGAAAAGTAATTCATGAACTCAAAAATAACTCAATGGCTTAATTAACAAAAAAGCAGAGAGAGAGAGAGAGAGAGAGAGAGAGAGAGAGAGAGAGAGAATAATATACCCAGGGTGCACATGGATATAAGAGGGAGAGAGACAGCAAATCGCCGCAGCAATCCTTCACCATTGCACAGGATTTCAACAAACGCGTTTTGAATCGGTTCCTGACGGCGGATGCTATGTGACTAGAGGATGTCACTTGTTCTTCTTTGACATCTTGCTTTTCTTCCATGTCAGGCTCCAGAATTTCGTGTAAGTGAATCATCTCCCTGTATAGTGATGCCAACTTTGTTTCCAACTTAGTCTAAAAATAAATCAATGTTCAAAATATTCATACTAGTATAAAAAAGCTGAAAATTGTCTATGTTATTGCTGAGAGTTGAACTATTTATGGATGTATGATAAAAAAGATTATCAAAAAAATCCACAAGCATTTTGAATTTAGTAATGGGAGCTGTTCAAGGCGGTCTGGGTTACTAAAAAAATTTACTACATAGTGCATAAAGTTTTTAAGATCATCCACCGATATCTTAATGACGTCATTAATGATATTAAAAGAATTACATGTAAAAATAATTGATACATATCAGTGGCATCCTCGCAAGTCAAGGTTGGCGGATCTAGGACTTTCGAGAGAGAGAGGGGGGCACATGTGAAAGTCAAACAGCCAAAATACTCAGCCATTTTATTTTGGGTGCCAATTCTGGAATTTTACTCAATATTATTTCTGATAAAAGTAGTATTTTGTTAATATGTTCTGTGCAAGATTTGAACGTTTTCAACCTTATCTATATATGCCAGTAATGGCTCGTAAATTTGTGTCGAAATGGAGGAGGGGGCTCTAAATCCGCCACTGCATATGTCAACAACTGACTTCGGGGTCAAGAGCAAAATACAAAAAGATCCTTCACTAAATTCAAAATGTGTTCATTTCTGCGAAATCTACGGCAAACAATGACCATAGTATTCAGCCTTCCTTCATCAAGTGAATTCCCTCGAACAGACGATACATTATTACTCTAAGGAGATTCCGAGTGCAGTTTATAAACTGCCGTCTTCCTTATATAATATAACTACAACACGCATCCTGTGACATTATTTGAAAAACACTCGAGTTTTCCTTCCTTTTCTACATTCTATAAATTGATTGGCACTAAAGGGTGATATTCATCTCGACAAAATTCGGTGGCAATGGCTACCTGCTCGCTGCTGTTTGTATCCCTGTGTATTTTAATGGACTCCGGGATTTGTATCATTGTTGTTCCTTGGAACACACACAAGACAGTTTGGAGTAAAGATCTTGAATGTGAAAAAATCAACGAGACAAAGGAAAATCCGTCTGAATACAACCTGACAGAACTGACTCATGAATATTTTGTGGATGTAGAAATCTCAAAGGACAAACGAGATTTTTTTAAGAAAACAATTAAAAAGGACATCTGCAATATCCACTGGTTACCAATAGTCTGCATCATGTTCATAAGAATTATTTGTCCACTAGGAATTTTGTCGAACATGATACCGATAGTCAGTTTTATCAAGGACGTGACGACCAGAACCATCACATTCCTTCCGGTAATCCTGTTGTCCATTGTTAATCTCTTAGCCATTTGCATCATGCTTTGGAGAACATTCGAACATGAATTTGTCAACGAGTCATCTTTACTGAAAGATCACCGATTCATTTACCTCGTTGGTGAGGGCGCCGTTGCCTTGTCCACTGGCTACCATGTCGTTTTTCTGGCTGGTCTGAAGTATTTCTTTCGGACATATCCCACACACTGCCGGATACTGCTAACAAGATGTATTACTGTTGTGATGGCCCTAATTATCTGGGTTTACTCCACTGCTTTTTCAATAATATTACACGATTTGTCGAGTTTTATTCCAACTGCAGACCGAATCACGGGTCTCATCTCCTTTCAGACGGTCAATGCCGGACCCGCTGTCCTGATACTCCTCTTCATAAAATGGTCCCATGATACCAATGACCAGCCCTTAGAAGACCCCAGTATGTTCCCGGAATGTTCTGGCAGCTCTAGTGATCCTGAACTACTTTCATTAGATATCGTCGGGTCCATTAACAGAATTTTGAAATTCTATCTAATTTGCTGGACTTTCGAGTACATCGTTTTTATTGCCTTTTTCGCCAATACGCCAGTCCAAGTTCTTGAGAATATTTTTGTATTCGTATTCATGGAGTATTTCATATGTTCGCTTTGGGCAATATTTCACTGCGTAGTTCCCATAGTGTATTATTATAATACCAGACAAGCAGAGATACTTCTGGGAAGAATCGGCTGTAAATAGAACTAAAACTTGACTGACAATCTCAACAGTGTTTTTGACCTTGTAAACTGTCCGTAACTATCTTGTTTAAAAAATATCTAATGTAATTTTTTTTCCATCTAAATTTGACTGAAATTTGTAATTATATAATTGCAAACAACAAAACTCCCCTACTATAAAGTCTATTTTTAAAATTGAAATATAAATCTATCTTGGAAGGAAAGCTGCCGCTGTCGGTTCCTTTATGTACGGGTATTGTCCACACTAGTGGGCCCCCTTCCAGGTATCTGGCTGGCTGCACGCATGGCAGATCTCACTCCAGATCTCCATTTTTTCGGTCATGAGGGTTGGCAGTAGAGAGCTTCCATTCTCTTCGATCTTTCTCCGTCAGCTCTCTCCATGATAGCATTGGCCGACCAACTCTACGCCTACCAGGAACTTGTATATTGAGAGTGCACTGGACTGCACTGCTGGATATGACGTGGTCATACCAGCAGAGTCTCCTCTCTCTTAAGATGAGGTCGAGGTCATCAATACCAAGCCGCCCAAGCAATTCAGTTGAATCTACAGTGGCCATATCTTCAGGCTTGATGTTGCAGGTCAGTCTGATCATGGCCCTGTCATTGCACTGTAGGCGATGAAGATTTGGCTTGGTCAGTGCCCAGGTCTCACTGGCATGGAGAATAGCGCTCCGTACACAAGTGTTATACACTCGACCACGGGTCTTGTACGACAGGCGACGTGATGTCAGGACCGGTAGCAGCTCCTTGAACTTCTTCCAAGCGGTCTTCACACGCATAGTAGTTGCAAGGTCACAGCCACCAGCTGCGGAAAGCATGTCTCCGAGGTAGCAGAAGGAACCTACAACCTCCAACTTGTCCAGACCAACTTGGACATCACTCTGCGGCCTGCCGTCAAGAGGTCGAGCCGTTCCCCTGCATCTTGAACATCTAAAGTCAGGGTCCACAGACAGGCGCATGAGTCCACTGCATTTTTTGTGCACCCAGTGCTTGCAGCCATTGCAGAAAATACTATTGCTGCCTACACCTGTATGACAGACAGCACATGGGAAGCTGCCTGAGTCCTGGAGTAGGTCAAGACCCGTACCACAGATCATGATCTTGGTTTTGCCCGCATTCACTCTCACTCCTTTCCTTTGCATAGCTTCTTTCCAAGTCAAGAGCCTCTTGACACATTCATGTAGGATGTAGCTTTTATCTCTTAATGCCTTTATTTGAAACATGTCCCTCAGCTGACCCGTGGAACTGACCCAATCAAAAAACAATGTTCAATTTGTCCCACCTGAGTAAATGGTTCCACACACACTTTGTGTTTGTGATGCGCATGGGCCTCTTATCTTATTCATGTACACACTGTGCAACAACATTTGTAGCAAATAACTGTTGTTTTAAGATGACCATTTTTCTAAGGTACCGGTATGATTCTTTCCAAATTCATGAGATACTGTTTTGTGAAGCAATAGAGATGCATACTTTTGGAAATCAAAGTTTCAAAGTTAGAAAAGTAGTTCATGGACAATTTCTATCAACTTGTGAATGGAATTGACCAGAAACTCTGGAGAGAGAGAGAACATTTACATCTACTGAATACCAGATTTCCAATAGGTCTATGAACCACTGAGATGATTACAAAGACTGTGGGACAATAAAAAAGTGAAATTGCCCCAATTGTTTTAACGATAAATCATTATGTTTACAATACAATTACTTTTTTTTTCATCTGTAATCTGTTCAATCTATACTATCAATGTGTACTACTGCTTTTAATCTGTTTAATTCATACACTTGCTTGTAATCTGTTATCTGTACAATTTATACAAATTCATTTTAATCTGTAATATGTACAATTTATACAAATTTATACAATTTATACAAGGCACTAAACGGATTGGACCGGCCTATATCAGCGACCTAATCACTGTGTACGAACCAAAACGATCTCTGCGTTCATGCAATTCACGATTGCTAGAAAAACCCCGCCTTCGTACAAAGACCTATGGAGATCGAAGGTTTGATGTAACAGCTGCCACACTATGGAACAGTTTACCGATAGACATCCGTTCGTGTGGCACTGTCAAAAGTTTTAAGACAAACCTCAAAACATATCTTTTTAGGAAATTTTATAACCATATTTTGTAATATATTCTTTTTTAAAATAAAGGCTGGTTTGTCGCATGAACTCGTAATGTTTAAATTGTTTTATTTTATTTGGATGTTATATTTTATGCTCTGATTAATCTTATCATGTTTTACATTTTACATTGTTAAAGCGCTTAGAGTAATTACAAATTATATAATGCGCTATAAAAATGCCACACATTATTATTATTATTATTTAAATCTGTATTCTGTACAAATATACAGTTTATTTTAAAATGTAATCCGTACAATTTATACAGTTCATTTTAATCTGTAATCCGTACAATTTATACAGTTCATTTTAATCTGTAATCCATACAATTTATACAGTTCATTTTAATCTGTAATCCTTACAATTTATACAGTTCATTTTAATCTGTAATCCGTACAATTTATACAGTTCATTTTAATCTGTAATCCGTACAATTTATACAGTTCATTTTAATCTGTAATCTGTACAATTTCAAAGGTATGAATGCGTATGTGAAAGATTTGGTTGATGTCTTACATGAAATTTTACCTTTATATTGTCAGATTTATCTGTTTTGGAAAAATCAATAATACACTTTATTACAGAGAATATGTCCTTGTTAAGCCAGGGATTTTTTTAGGGTCTGTAGAGGACCGAAATTTGGCCCCGTTCCCAATGCTGAAAAGCAGGTGTTTTTCCCAAATGAGGCCTAAAATTCTCAAATGATGGATGCTTTGATGAGAATATGCCATGAGGGGCCATTCAACATTGGTGCCACTCTGTTGCAAAACATTTTTGACAGTTTTTTCTCTGCCAAAGACCGGAATTTAAAGCTTTTCTAAGGCACATTGATAATAAAATATGAAATGGTTAACTTTGTGCTTGTTTTTCTTATTTATTTGTATGAAACAAATTCCCAATTTCAATCAAATATCGTTATTTTTCCCAAACTTGAAGGCCCTGGCCCCTGGATTCAAAGGATAAAAAAATCCCTGTAAGCATCCCAAACACCCAGATTGGGTCATTTCTGTAAGAGTTATATTTTGCAATGTCTAAAACAAACAACAACAACCAAAAAGAAAGGGACCCCCCCCCCCCAAATTTTTTAAAGAGAGACATTAAATGTAAATATCAGCATACGTTGCAGTTCTATGGAGTTGACTGCATGCATCCACTTTTTTCAAAACTATAATTACAAAACTGCAATTACATGTAGTGTAATGATGTAAATTCATTATGATAGCATTACACGAACATACAACAGAATAACTAAAAAGAAACATAGCATGCAATTAATTTTCTGTTCATTATGAAAAGATATAAATATCATTGGGAACATTACTCACCACTTGTTTCAAGTTAAGGTGATCAAGCTTTCCAGAGGCAACATCAAATAAAGTCATTTCCTCTTCCATCTGAGGCTTGAGAAAATCACTCATGCACAAAAATGGTTGAAACATCTTTTCATGTGATGAGATCTGTGAAATGGAGAATATTATCATCGTTCATTTTGTACACAAAATGGAAGAAGATAAGTTTCAGCATACAGGTTCATTAAAAAGTGCTTGGGTATTCTGAAAATTCAGATGAGGTTTATTTTGGTTGTTTAAAGCAATGTCTTCTCATGAACTAAGCTCACCTGCAAGTTCTTGTGCAATTTGATTCTTGCAGACTCAGCAACATGAACCATCTGGGTTAATTCTGATCTTGGAACACTGACCTCTGGACCTTTGACCTCTAACCCTATGTAGTACCTGAGAAGGATATAAAAACAACACAGTTTCATTTTCTGGTTACTTTTTTCAGCCCCCCCCCCCCAACATGCAAGATTTTTTTTTAGACTAGTTCATCTTGTGATAATTTACAGTGCATTGTACATGTACAGTGTTTAGCATATTGATACTAAATTCCTAACCCAGTTAATTGTGGATGTAAATATAAATGCCGGCAACAATATTTCTGTACTGTGGAAGCATTCATTACTGCAAAACTAAGATGATTAAACCCTCACCTCCATTTGTCTGTGATTTGTATTAAACCCTCACCTCCATTTGTCTGTGATTTGTATTAAACCCTCACCTCCATTTGTCTGTGATTTGTATTAAACCCTCACCTCCATTTGTCTGTGATTTGTATTAAACCTCACCTCCATTTGTCTGTGATTTGTATTAAACCCTCACCTCCATTTGTCTGTGATTTGTATTAAACCTCACCTCCATTTGTCTGTGATTTGTATTAAACCTCACCTCCATTTGTCTGTGATTTGTATTAAACTCTCACCTCCATTTGTCTGAGATTTGTATTAAACTCTCACCTCCATTTGTCTGTGATTTGTATTAAACCCTCACCTCCATTTGTCTGTGATTTGTATTAAACCCTCACCTCCATTTGTCTGTGATTTGTATTAAACCCTCACCTCCATTTGTTTGTGATTTGTATTAAACCCTCACCTCCATTTGTCTGTGATTTGTATTAAACCTCACCTCCATTTGTCTGTGATTTGTATTAAACCCTCACCTCCATTTGTCTGTGATTTGTATTAAACCTCACCTCCATTTGTCTGTGATTTGTATTAAACCCTCACCTCCATTTGTCTGTGATTTGTATTAAACCTCACCTCCATTTGTCTGATTTGTATTAAACCCTCACCTCCATTTGTCTGTGATTTGTATTAAACCCTCACCTCCATTGTCTGTGATTTGTATTAAACCCTCACCTCCATTTGTCTGTGATTTGTATTAAACCTCACCTCCATTTGTCTGTGATTTGTATTAAACCCTCACCTCCATTTGTCTGTGATTTGTATTAAACCCTCACCTCCATTTGTCTGTGATTTGTATTAAACCTCACCTCCATTTGTCTGTGATTTGTATTAAACTCTCACCTCCATTTGTCTGTGATTTGTATTAAACCTCACCTCCATTTGTCTGTGATTTGTATTAAACCTCACCTCCATTTGTCTGTGATTTGTATTAAACCTCACCTCCATTTGTCTGTGATTTGTATTAAACCCTCACCTCCATTTGTCTGTGATTTGTATTAAACCTCACCTCCATTTGTCTGTGATTTGTATTAAACTCTCACCTCCATTTGTCTGTGATTTGTATTAAACCTCACCTCCATTTGTCTGTGATTTGTATTAAACCTCACCTCCATTTGTCTGTGATTTGTATTAAACCTCACCTCCATTTGTCTGTGATTTGTATTAAACCCTCACCTCCATTTGTCTGTGATTTGTATTAAACCTCACCTCCATTTGTCTGTGATTTGTATTAAACCCTCACCTCCATTTGTCTGTGATTTGTATTAAACCTCACCTCCATTTGTCTGTGATTTGTATTAAACCCTCACCTCCATTTGTCTGTGATTTGTATTAAACCCTCACCTCCATTTGTCTGTGATTTGTATTAAACCCTCACCTCCATTTGTCTGTGATTTGTATTAAACCTCACATCCATTTGTCTGTGATTTGTATTAAACCCTCACCTCCATTTGTCTGTGATTTGTATTAAACCTCACCTCCATTTGTCTGTGATTTGTATTAAACCTCACCTCCATTTGTCTGTGATTTGTATTAGGGCATTTTCTACTTCCGTCAATGTGAATGTTCTATTTCCAATTGTCTCGGACATCAACAAAATCTAGAAATATCAGATAAGAACAATGATTATCTGAGTCATAAATGGTAGATTCATTGACTTCATCTCATATATAAATTTAATACATGTACTAGTCTACTGAATGTAAGGAGAAAATGATGATTTTCTAGTGCATATCTATGAGGGAGTGATGTTTATGGTGGTTGTGTGCATGTGTGCGAGGAAAATATCATTAGAAACATCGTGGGAGTTACAGTATATAGTCATCTTGAATGGTATTTCACATTAAACATAAATTTAACTCCCTTTCTATTGCTCAAAGCGGTTTTCTATACCCTGTTTTCCGTCTGACTGTCTGTATCGCTAAATGTGTCCTGTCAACAGCCTGCAGGCCATACATATTTTCAGGCCTTTTAGTTGTTTACTTTCGAAATTCTGCGTGCAATGTCACTTGATAATAAATATTTCAAAATGGGGCATTCACTATCCGACTCTGAGAATACATAATTAAGTAGGAAATTAGCTTGATTAATATTTAATCCAATTGAGTTAAATTACATAATTTGCAGAAAGTGTATAACTTATATAGCTTGATATAAAATACATGCTTTTTATTCCTCTGATAATATCCAAACAATACAGCACATCTAGCTTTAAAGTTTTTTCTTAGCCCCATCATGTTTGAGATAACAAGGTTTGACTGTATTTGTTCCACAAATAAGAACAAACAATCATTGACTCAGTAGGGTGTATCCAATAATAGTTCATAGTATAGCAGTGAATAACACTACTGTATACAAAATGCACACGTTAGTCGGCCTGTTATCCCAATATCAATGTCACAAACAGACAACCAGAACCTTCATACGTTAACATTTCCAGCCAAACTCTGGGTTTCTATTATAATAATTGGAATAACACCCTTCATTTGAGTGCTGCATTAGCCCAGTCTGTAGAGGGCTTGCTTTAAGTGCAGGAGACATAACAGATCTGAAACATTAAAAGGAACTGTTCCTGTGAGCACTCAGCATAATATGAATCAAAATTTGTGGCACTTTACCTAACTCTGCTGATGTTTCTATATCAGTGAAAGATTTTATAATGTATGTTTACACTGTTATACCTGGAAGAAGAAAAAACAACGATCAACATTAGTTATCTGAAAAAATTGTTTTTAATTTACTAATTACTACTATAGGCTTTTATACCTGTCTTTCGAGCTGAATTATCTGTGACTTTAGAACTGTAACCCGCCGTTCGTCAAACTTCTCATGAGAGTTCTCTGCAGTCAACTGTTTGTATAGGGATCTATGGATACAATAAAGGTATATTGGTATTTATAATCACAGTTCCATATCCTATTACTTTAATAATATTTTGTATTTGTAAATAAGACCTCACTCCCAATTTACATCTTTTGTTGCATATGGCAGCTTACTCATGCAAAATGTTTGAAATGTTTAACCAAGTTAACCACCGCTTACAACATTAATTCATTTAAACTCTGCCGATGTAATTCAAAATTTCATAATTTTTGTAAAGTTACACATTATTGTGTAGCTAGAAAAAAAATAATGAAACAGAGAATCCTCTTTACCTCACATTATCAAGGTCCTTCCTGAGTTTAGCATTTTCTTCCTGTAAACTCTGCAACACAAGATATCCTTATGCATTCATGTAATACCACAACTTCAAACAAAGACTTAATGTTGTCTTAACAGTCTACAATAAATCATTCAATTTGATCCCTGTATGCCTGTACACTCTGAGATTTCCAGAAGTACACCAGAGCATTGTTATAAGATAAGATAAGTTTATTCCAATTTTGGGCCCAGAGGGCATAACAGTAAGACAGTTTATAAAGAAGGAAATTCAAAAAAGAAAGAAAGTTTACAACATTAACTACAGGTTACATAGACTGCAAACTGCATGTGGATGCAGCATGCTGGGGAAACAAGTACATACATATATAAATTGCTAATCATGTATATATACAAGTAGATGGACAGTATCAGTATTATACCAATATATGAATAATAAACTATAATGATTTTTGCAGTTTTAAAGCATCACTTCTTTTTCTAAAAGTTTGCACTAAATATTCACTCAATTTGACAATTACTGGTTTGTCTTCATTAATCATCAACCAAGTAAATTTGTCCTTATTTGTTAGATAGATAAAATTTTTGTTGAGCTTGTATATACCATTAAAAAACATATTTCTCTCTTCAACATAGAATGGACAATCAGTAAGGAAATGAAATTCATCTTCAACACAATTAAGGTTACATAATTCACATATTCTTTTGTTTCTTTCTAAAGAAATCTTCTGGCCAGAATTGGTTTTTGTAAATTCATATCTTCCTCTTTCAATTCGAAGGTCATGTGCACTAATTCGAAATCTACATAGAGTTTTTCTTAATTCTAGGGATTCTAAAAATATATAACTTTCCATAGTAAAGTTTTCTTTATACAAAAAATATGTTGTGAGTTTTCCTGATTTCTGACCCTCTTCACGTCGTTTTGACCAGTAAAGTAAAAATTGTTTCCGTACCTGATTCTTCACTTGTTTTTTGAAAAATGAGAATTTGAGATTTTTACAATTGGGTACCAAAATGCCCATTTTTTCCTTAAAATAATGTTTTTGTACCAACAATTTATATTATATGAATTCAGATTGATATTCTCTGTATAAGCACCGTATAACAGGGATGATTCTGGGCAATTCTCAAGTCTATGCCAATATAGTAAAATACTTTGGATTATAGAGCAGAACATAGGATATCTACCCAATTCATAGATTATTGCAATATTAGTACTTCTTTTACCGACACCCAGTAGATGTTTACAAAACTTAATATTCAGGTTTTCTACCTTCCAATTTTTAAAGATATCATATAAATCTCTGTCTTTTTCCAGCATGCGTGATGAAAGTGTTCCCCATATCTCGCAGCCATTTAAGGCGATGGGTTTTACCATATGGTCAAAAAGATGCAAAAATGTTTTAATTGGTGGATTGATTGATTTGATGTCTTTATAAAGTTTGAATGAGGCCTTAAGAGCTTTATTGTATAGATCAGATTTTGCTTCCTTGAATGAACCACAGGAGGATAATATTACTCCTAGATATTTACATTTGTTAGTACATTCAATACATATGTTACCGAACACAAAATTTTCTTTAATTAGGTGTCCGCTTTTATTAAAAATGACTACTTTTGTCTTATTGGTATTAATTTCTAAGCACCAATCGTTGCAATATTTTTTAAGTAAGTTTAGTTTGTTTTGTAGTCCATTTTGGTTTTCTGAAAGCAGTACAAGATCGTCCGCATATAGAAAAGAGGTGATTTTCTTTCCAGAAAGATTGACAGAGCCAATGGTTTCTTCATCCAGTAATTTAGAAAAATCGTTCAAAAATATTTTAAAAATATTTGGGCTTAAGACATCACCTTGACGAACTCCTATCTCTGGTGTATATGGAAGGGTTAACTTGTTCCCTACTTTTATGAAAATATTGTTGTGTCTATACATACTACATAATATGTAGAATAAACCATTGATATTTAATTGTAGGAGTTTTAGTTGAATGCCTTCATGAATGGTGGTACAAAATGCCTTGTGAAAGTCTACAAAACATGCATAGAGTCGTTTATTGCCAGTGTTAATGTATTTGTCAATTAAACATTTAACTACAAATAAATGGTCTGATGTCCTGGATTTTTTTGAAAATCCTATTTGACTCTCGTGTATTATTTTGTTTTCAGTTAAGAATGTATCAAGCCTGCCGTTTAAAATGATATTAAAAAGTTTCGATATGCTGTTAGTTATAGTTATTCCTCTATAGTTTTGGGGGAGCTTTGGATTATCCGATTTAAAGATGGGTGTTGTATAAACTTCTAACCATTTCTCTGGATAGATTCCTGATGTTAAGACCATATTGAATAGTTTTGAGATACAAGGATTTATTTATATATATTTGAGCTGCTTTTATCATTTCATTTGAGATGTTGTCTAAACCAGGACTTTTACCCGACTTTAAAGTACATATGGCCTTTTGAATTTCAGACAAAGATATCTTGAAATCCAATTTGCTAAATGACTTGCAGGTCTGGCTGTTTTTTAGTTTATTAATTCCGGCTCCTATAGTCTTAACTCTGTCCTTGTAATGATCTGGTAATTTAGATAGAGAAGTAAAATAGTCAAACCATGTATCCCCATCAATACACTTCTCTAAATTGTCTTTTTTCCCTTCATTTTCGCGAAGCGATTTAACTAATTTCCAATATTCTTTAGGATTAGTTTCATTCATTTGATCTAGTTTATCTAGAATACTCTGCCTGAATTCTCGCTTTTTATGTTTCCACAGCTTGGCATATTCCTTATTTAATTTGAAAAAGGAACCTTGTAAGTAAGGGTTATTGGGAAATCTTGAAAGTAAAGTTGCTTTCTCAAATAAGTATTTTCTCTTTTTTGTAAGGTCGGAATCAAACCATTTTTTATTGGTTGTGTTTCTATGTTGTGTTTTTCTTTGTAAAGATAGTTTAGCTACTTGTTTAGGATTTTGTGAATGTCGTTGGTGGCCTTGTTTATACTTTGTTCATTATACTCTATCGGTGTGTTTAAATAAAGCTGTATATCATTCTGGACGGTTGGATGCATGAAAAAATTTTGAAAGTTTTCTACAGATAAACTATCCCAATTGTATCGTTTGGGCATCTCCTGCATGTTGTCACATGTATACTCCCTTTCAAATGATGATAAAAGTTTCATTGAGATTTTACAATGGCAGTCAGATAAAGGTAAAAAATCAGATACATGTACATACAAGACATCTTCTAACAACTGTTCAGATACAATGAAGTAGTCTACCACACTGGAACCAGCATAATTATGACATGTAAATTTCCCATATATATCACCAAATGTTCTACCGTTGGCTATTCTAAGCTTGTTTGCAATACATAATTTTAATAATTCTTTTCCTCTACTATTTAAAGTCTTATCTCTACTGTGTCTTTCCCCAACTGCTACATCCACATCATAGGCATCGTCATTAACTGGAATGTGTGAGACAGAGTCCCCTTTTATATAGTCTAACTCCATACCTGTTCTTGCATTAAGATCACCTGTTAATATTATATCACCTAAGTTTCCATATTTGTTTATTATGTCTTGTTCTATCTGCTCAAGTATATCAGTGGTTTTTTTTTTTTATTGAAACTTGAAGTTTTGGGGGATATATATGCTAAACATAAATAAATATCCTTATTAAAATGAAAAAAACTCCTTTTTTAGTTTTAATATACCACACATTGGTATAGGAAGCACCGTTGTACACATTATTTAGTATGCTCACCTTTACTTGACGTTCAGCTTTGGCCAAACTGGCACTGTTCGTTGGGACGGAAGATGTTGATGACATGGAGTTATTGGCTGACAAAAGCGAAGACATTGATAGTCTTCCATTATTCATGGTTTCTGGAGAAAAAAAAAACCAATTAGTAAGGGTGTAAATTTGACTTATTTCATTGACTGTCCAGATGCTTAGTCGAGTACTGGTTCCTAAAATTCAGCATGGTAACTAATAAAAAATACTTTCAAATACAAACCTACTCATTCTACAAAATATTGTAATTAATGTGATGTAATTAAACATGTTGTAATTAAACAATTGTTACAGAACAGTTAGCGCAGTTAATGAAATTAAAATCAGTTATAAGGGACATCATACTAATTAAATCAAATTTTATATAAGTTTAAAAACAAACTCAAGCGATCAATTAAATTTTCGTTGGTGGGGGTTGGTGGGTTAGTAATAGTTAGAATAATCTAACTGTGTCTCGGGACAGGTCCTCACCACAGTTAGAATACCTCCCATATACCCGTAATGTAGCAGAAAATTGCGGAATCACCCCAAAACGATTTTAAACTTATCAAAGAATAAACGCGTACATTTAAAGTTAAATTTATATACAACTAACCTCATTGGTAATTTGTAAGTCCTTAACACTGTAAAAAATCGTATAATAATATTGTAAACTCAACACTTTGAATGTCACTTTTCTCGATTCGAACTGACTGCCATTTTACCGGAAACTGCCATCGGAACACCCTGCTGCATGCTGTTTTCCAAAAACGAACGCTTACCTAATTTGCAAGTAAGAACGGCCCAAGTGGGTCGTTAAGATAACTTTCCAAATGCATATGAGTGATGTGTTACATAATTTTACCGAAACATGCACTGTGTGCAATTTTCATTTTGCTACATTGCAGGTATATAGGACGCATTCTATCGTTAAATCGGGTCCGTAGGACATTATCATTTTAACGATAGAACATTCTATCTAGGTTAGTAAATATTCAAGGCTTGAAATACAGTACATTTTGTATTGTTGCTTACAAAGCACAAGTTCTTTTTCAAGAGGCCCGTGTCACTACAGGTATCACTTTTCGTTTATCTTCAACGACATATCTCCTTGAAAATGTGTGGGTTTTTAAAAAAGTTTTAACCACAACTGTTACTGTGGTACTTCGATTTGTTTACATCTTTGCACACATGCGCTTAAAACATTTTATACACCAAGATTGGTATTACTAATTAGAGAAAGCTCCAAATTTTTCGGAGAAAAGTTTTTTTGTTTACTATTTGTAATACAACCAAATTCATCACTACGAATTTGATAATTCTAAGAAAAGATGTATTGATATTATTTCTATAAAAATCACTTCAGTTTAGTTTATCTAAATTTATAAAACTTTAAGCATCGGGCTCTTGAAGCTTTGGCGTACGCGCATGCGTGAATAGTAGACGAACCAGACGAAATGGAAAGAAGAAATCCCGGATGAGTATAGCTCTTTTAAAATAAAGAATTTGAGATGCAGATTTAAGGTATGATTGCCAATATTAAATTTGTAAAAAATATATGCTTAATATATGGTGGTAAAGAGTGTGTATATTCGTTGACATTTTTGTTCATTAGTTGGCTCCAACTCTATTTCTGCAAATTACTAGCCTAGTGATCGCCTAATATAGAACATAGTTATCTGGACAGATGTGAAAGTTAGCGTTGCCATCTGTCAGTGCACACTATTAGGCCTATTACTTTGGACACGGTTGTTATATACACATATGCACTATTCAATGCCTCTTTGACATCGAATAATTTATAGCTGTCTTGAATACTTGGGGTAGATCTACAAGACTGCCAATCTGATTGACTTGGCAAAGGCACCGTCCCTTGGTACCCCCTGTATTCATGACAACATTTTATAATATTGTTTTATTTTCCTACCCGTGTAACATCCTTGTTGTACATCGCATTTTCAATCAGTACTATAAGCCAACTCGAGACCAACATCAATGTAGAAACCCTTAACATGTATATATGGTATACATCTGTATATCGTATTGTATAGTTCTATTTAATTGTATACAATACTCAAGTAAGCTGTCTTGAATATATAACATCTGTATATGGTATGCATGTGTACATATTGTAGTATCATGTATTTATTTTTGTGTATACTATAAATAAGCTGTTTCAAACAATTAGGGTACAAGACTGCCAGTCTGATCGACTTGGCTCAGGCACCGTCCCTTGGTACCCTCTGTGTTTGTGACAACATTTTATAATATTGTTTTACTTTACTTTCCATATAGCACACTTATTGTACAGTACATTTCCAATCAGTATTGTGATGAGAATTCAATACCTATGTCAATGTAGAAACCCTTAACATGTGTTTATGGTACACATGTGTAAATTGTATCATGTAGTCATAATGTTTAATTGTTAATTTGTATATGCCCCCTGAGGGCCCTTGATTGGTGAATAAATAAATAAAAATATATCTTTAACTTTAAGACAGGTTTGACAAAGATGGTAGATCCCGGTCATATACACTTGAAGTTTGGAGAGCATTTCCATTCCAGTTGGGTTTCAGAAGACTGTGAGGTCATAGCCTCTCAATCAGGGCTGGATGGCTTGTTCGAGAGACTTGTCTCCCACAAAGAGGTCAACTTACTACCACAGCAGGCCATAAGTTTGAAGGGACCCACACTGACGGATTATGACCAGGAGCAGGTGACAGTAGAGGAACAGGAACACTTGATAAATGCATTGTTAGGGCATCAACGAAACCTTGCCAAAACCGTGTCCAGTCTTTCGAGGTTTTCCAAAGTGCTTCAGAAACGATTAATTATCCTGCAGCGAGTATACCAAGCGGTGTCATACAAACATCACATCAGGAAACTTTCCACGGAAGATTCTCCCCTCAATACTTCAGTCACCGGAAAATCAGAAGATGATAAAAGTCATTCAGGATTCAGTATGCCACAGGGCAATGATGCCTTGTTGGAATTAGGGGTTAAAACAGGAATTAACATTCTCTTCTCTTTGCTCCGACAGAATTGGGTTTTGGCAAAACAAACAGGGCAATTTTCATTTTGCAATGATATTCTACAGACAGCCCTATCGGTAGTGGCAAATTTCCCTCCACTGTCTCTTTCCAATGAAACAAAATTAACCCCTCTAGGAGTAGATTCATTGAATCAGATTAATGTATTCTTACAACAAGCAGCAAACCCAAATTCTGAGGCTGATTTGACAGGGCAGAGGCTGGCTGCAGAACTGATGATTGCTCTTGCCACTCAGAGAGGATCTCTTCGATATGTCCTTGGCTGGATTGAAATGTCCTTGAAAATCTCTGTCACAGTGACCAGAAGCAAGAGTAAAGATATAGATGCAGGGAAAATACACTGGCAATCATTTTTGAAGATAATCACAGATATGATAAATCCATTGGTAAGAATAAAGATGATTGTATGGTTAAAATGTCAAAGGAATGATCTGAAAATTCTTATCAATATGCAGAGAATATCTTATTTTCTTGTACTATTAAGTTTAATTGTTTATTTGAATGACTTAAAATTTATTTTCAATAGCCTTTTAACTTTTTGAATGATAGGGAGGATGCAGAGGACTATCCAGTTCGATGATTAGAGATGTTTCTCCAGATGAAAATGGCTTGGTATCACTATATTATGCAGCAGTAATTCTGTTGGAAGAGGTAGAATCCATATACATATGTATATATGAGAACATGTGGTGCACATTATATTGTGCATTATATACATAAATTTACATCATATATTATTTTGATTTGATTTTTAGGAATTATTTTGATCACTAGAAAAGTAAAATATATTCACCATATACATGTACATGTATATTCAGTATATTTCATAGTCAGTTTTGGTTCAGTCCATCTTTTCTTATTTTTGATATGTTTCTCTGTTGTGGGTTATAGCTGTATTTCTTGGCATCTGAGTATGCCAGTAACTGCTGCACAGGACCTGATGAAAACTGTAACAACTCGACATCACACAGTAATGCCAATCTGTCTGGGAGCTGTGGGGAGGTACATGTCTGGGGAAGTAACTGTACTCACCAACTGGCTGAAGGGGGGCAGGAGAAAATCACCTCTCCAAAGTTCTCCACCGTATTCACTGACTGTCAACAGGTGACGTGGTTTTATACTCCCAAACACTGAATATCTAAATATCAGATGTTCTTTGTCTTGTTATAAACTGATGGAATCTGTACACACGTTTATCATTTGACTGCTCATGTCAATAATTAGAATTTTGTACTACATGATAAATATACATGTTGAGTGATAACTTTTGTTGAACTGTAAGTCCGCAGTGTATACATTCTCTCCTTGCAGGTGGAGGCGGGTCAGTTTTGTACCTTCCTTATCTATGGTGATGGGACTGTGGGGGCGTGTGGTAAAGGAAGCTATGGCAGGCTTGGTCTGGGAGATTCCAATAACTGCTCTGTGCCCAAGAAGCCTCTGTTTGAAAAGAAATGTTCTATAAAAAAGATCTCATCCTCAAAGGGTTCAGACGGCCATACGTTGGCTCTGACTTCCAATGGAGAAGTGTACAGCTGGGGAGATGGTTAGTATTCTATGGAGACCTAAAGGTTTAATGTGATGGGTGTATGGGTAGCTTAGTCATTATCACTCTCTCTTCACACAGCTGCCACTCCAGATTGTCATGGCCTGGATTTCTTGAAAAAATCTTAACTCAAAACTTGGACTAAAGTCCGAGATTTTACTCAAATTCTGACTGCTCTGATAAAAAGAAACTCAATCATTGAGATTTTTGTTGTTGAGAAATCCAAGCATGGTCAGCTCTGGTTGTATTGGGAATGTGATGGTTTATGTGTCGTTTACACAGACATGAGAGTTTCCTTCGGGTACTCCGGTTCCTCAAATATTAAAGCCCACAAGAGACACTAGTATAAGCTATAGAATTTGTGTTTAATTGTTGTAAAATAAAGTTTAAATTTAATTGTTATGAATTTTTAATGTAAGGATACAAGAACTAAATGATTTTGACACTACATGTATGTAAAATGTTAGCCATCAGAAGTCATGTTATAGGAATGTAGTTGTGTACAAAGTAGTATACATACTCATGTTTTCAAATTATCAGGTGATTATGGAAAATTAGGCCATGGAACCCACTCCACACAGAAATGCCCGAAACTGGTGAAAGGTCCATTGTTTGGAAAGGTTGGTACAGTGTATTTTCCTACATATTCTGCAATACATGTTGATCATGCCCTGCCATAATTATGTTTTATTTATCAATAAGATGTACATGTTCATTGTATGTCGAACTGTCTGAGTGAAACACTGAGAGCAGTGCTCAAGCTGGGCTTCGCCATTTTCGCCAATGGCGAATTTTTTTCAAAAATGGCGAGAAAAAAAAATTAAAGTGGCGAAAATCCCATTTTGTAGTAAATTGTATTTTAAAATCTGTCTTGTGTTTTCCTTTGTCAGTGACACATTATCGCCTGTTTGTTTATGCAGTCAAAATTTGTTTATTCAGTCAACGCGTGCGACCGGAAATCTCGCGTCGCTCCAGTGCACACAGAGCTGGTCACGAAGGCCAGATAATAGCCTCAGGTAATGTATGGCTGCAAAAAAGTCGGTGATTATGTAATAAAGTACATCGGACAGCTGTGTACCCTGCTGTGGTCAATTGTTTAACATTTGAAGTCTTATTCATTATCGTGTTATCATCTTCACATTAATGTCAATTCTTAACCACAGAACTGACCGGTAATTAAATTGGCCGTATTATTGTGTATAATGTATATACATCAATTGTTTGTTTTTGCGGCCAAGCTCGTTGATTACAAGATTTTAATTTTGATGGGTTTGATTTTAGTTCGATATTTCATAAACAATGCGGTCAGTCACCATTGATATGGACATAGCAATTTAAATAAATAATTTTCTTTGAAGTTCGGTGCGCAACAGTATAAAAATGTTAATCTCATAAGACTACGCACCCCATTCTATTTTAAAAAATATCATTGTTTGGCTTTACAGTCAACCCCACCTGCTCAAACATCTTATTCTGTCCAAATTGCAAAATCTTCCATACCAAAACGGAAATTTAATAGGGAATGGTTGAGATACGACTCTAAATTGGGCTTGATGTTTTGTGACATCTGTATTTCGGTCAAAGTACACAATGTTTTCACTGAGGGGTGTAGCATCATGAAGTTTATATTTATATGATTTATTATCTGATTTTTGATTTCCATAATAGAATTTATCAAAAAACAAATCAACTTCTTAATAATTCAGAAAGAAGTGTTTAGGTATGGTAGGTGGATATGATTAAGTAATATAACTGATTCAAAATGCTAAAATCAGTGTAATGAATAAAATAATATGATGGAAATAATTGTAAAGCATGAGATTATTTGCGCTGCGCCGCACCCCGAAAAAGTGGCGAAAGGGAATTTTGGTCCAGTGGGAGCACTGACTGAGAGTTGATTGATACATTCAAGGCATGTTCACTTCGATTGTTGAATATGCATGTACACCGAAACAGTTGTTAAAAAAACCCACTTTTCTACATATAGATAGTATACTTCTCAAAAATGTAGGAGTAAGTCTATAACTGTTAGGTCCAGAGAGGTAGCATTAATTATCCATAGGTCCGTAGAGGTAGCATTAATTATCCATAGGTCCAGAGAGGTAGCATCAATTATCTATAGGTCCGGAGAGGTAGCGTTAATTATCTATAGGTCCGGAGAGGTAGTATTAATTATCGATAGGTTCAGAGAGGTAGCATGAATTATCTATAGGTCCAGAGAGATAGCATTAATTGTCCATAGGTCCGGAGAGGTAGCATTAATTATCTTTAGGTCTGGAGAGGTAGCATTAATTATCCATAGGTCGGGAGAGGTAGCATTAATTATCTATAGGTCCAGAGAGATAGCATTAATTGTCCATAGGTCCGGAGAGGTAGCATTAATTATCTATAGGTCTGGAGAGGTAGCATTAATTATCCATAGGTCGGGAGAGGTAGCATTAATTATCCATAGGTCCGGAGAGGTAGCATTAATTATCCATAGGTCGGGAGAGGTAGCATTAATTATCCATAGGTCTGGAGAGGTAGCATTAATTATCTATAGGCTTTGAGAGTTTAGAATATATACATGTATAACATCTTCAGGAATGCCTGAAGCTAATAGAACATCTTTAATATCAAGCAAATGATATCTAATCTAGAATCCTTTAAAATCTGACGATTTAAAAATGAAAGTAGGATAGATAAATTCCGAGAAACAGTAAGTTGATCAAGGTAAACCTTCAAGAATATTGTTGGATACATCAGGTAAATTGTCTGAAAAAGTATTTAAGCATTGACCTTTTATATTTGGTGAAGTTTTTATTTCCATCAAGTGTTGTCACTCATGAAATTGTTGACCTTTAGAAATCACTCATTGATCATCACTATGCTGCTAAAACATTGATGATCAAGAAAATTTTATATGAATTTTCTGGAATATTGTAATCTAAATTCTTAATAGGAATTTTGTACATAGACTAGTTAAATTAATACCGATACCAGTATATAATCTCTTTGAGTTTACCAAAGTCTAGTAACTGTTATGATGTAATTCAGACCTATGGAATTTTACTAATCAGATGCATTGTAACATACCTAGTGTCCCCCCCCCCCCCCCCCCTCTAAATAAATTGAATATGTTGTGTTTGTGTTTGTCTACAGGTTGTGAAATGCGTCTCGGCAGGCTACAGACACAGTGCTGCTGTAACTGAGGATGGGGAACTATACACATGGGGAGATGGGGAGTTTGGAAGATTGGGTATAAGATAGAATTCTCCTTTACAATATTTTCTACACACTCATTTGGTTTTTTGTATTATCATTATGAAATAGATTTTGATTTCATACCTTTATAGCATGATTTTCTTTTTTCTCAATAAGCCTGATGAAGAAAAGTGTTGACATTTCTGTTGACAGGAATAAAGAACATTTCAGGTTACTTTTCAGGGCATGACTATGCATCAAGCAAGAACTTTCCGACCAAAGTGCAAGCCATTGAATCAGTCGGCCTGGTGGCCTGTGGTGGAAGTCATACACTGGCTGTATCTCTGGACGGCAAAACTATATGGTCATTTGGTGGAGGAGAAAATGGTCATTTTTTCATTATTAAAAGACCTCAATTTCATAATATCATTTGAGATGAAATAGCTCATCGTCTCAGTTTTGTAACATTGTATAGCTTAAGATGAACTTAACTATGACATTGCAGGACAAAGTAAAAGTTTAAGCAATGTTTGGCATTACCATGCATACAAATGAATGATTTTCATTTTGCAAATTATTGAATTTAATACAGGAAAACTGGGTCATGGAGACACCAATAGACAACACAAACCAAAAGTGATAGAGGCATTCAGTGGATTATACATCAGGAAAGTGGCCTGTGGGAGCCAGTCCTCATTAGCTATTACTTCATCAGGACAGGTGAGGTTCTAAAGACAGGAATTAATAGATACTTGGAAAATTGTGCACAATATGTTTCTGTACTTGGCTTTGAAATTCTAGATTATATTATATTTGAAATTCCAAATTATATTAGAAATTCTAGATTATACAGAGCTCCAGATAATTTTTTACCTCAAAGAGTTTTTACTCCCTGATTTTCAAATCAATGAGTATTTTGTTTTTCAGAAAAATTCAAAAGTGTATTTTGTTAATTTACTGATTATCTTTGCTCTTTTGCACAGAAGATGTCACCAGATAAATGATACTTCTTCCGTTAAACTTTAACTTAAAGTTTATGCTAAAAGGCCGCTCCAGCTATTTACGGGGAAAACCCTTTGCAGTTCTTTTTATTAAAACTATTCATTGACATAGGGAATTTGATATTTATCATTGATGCATTAAATTTGAATATGTCAGGCACTCCGTCACATGATTATGATCCAATTCTGTATATCATTCGTCTACGATATATCATTCGTCTACGATTGATAATACAAGTTTTTTTTCTGTGCTTTTAACCGCACACAAACTCTTTAAGAAAGAAAGTATAACAAGTAGGCCTATATAATAGTCTTTTGAGTTAACTCTTCCAATTTTTCAAAATTGTGATTGTCATCAAAACGTATTCCATAGCGCTAAATATCATGTATGTTCAGCCCTGGGCTAACCTCAATTCATATGAATAGCTAATTCATATTTATATCATACTACATGTATCACAAATACGCAGACTCATACGCATTACTTTGGGAGTGTAAAGCATATTTACATTTGCTAATGTGTAATTGTACGCATGATTTTCAACTTAAATGCGTATTTGGTAAAATTTAATGAGTATTTACACTGATACGCACCTTATCTGGAGCTCTGGTTTATATTATTTGAAGTTGGGATGCTATGCTGGAAAAGACTCTGAATTAAAGACAAATGTAATGTGCTAAGTAAGGCATCTGCATCAAAGATTCAGGAGCCCTATTGTAATCACCTTGTCTGTTTGTCCATCAACACTTTTATGTAACACCCACATCTTATAACCTACAGACTTTATTCTCAGTGCTTAAGTAGACAATTTATAAAGGAAAACACTGTTACATTTTCAAAGTTTAGTGGTCTAAAGTCAAGGTTATAATGAGATAATGAATACCTGTTAATCCTTTAATGTACTGCGATATCTACTGTTTTTTATTCAAGGGTCTTTATTTTCAGTACCTAGATGGACAATAATAAAGAAAAAAAACTACGCTTTTATATTTTGAGGTCAATTGGTGAAGGTCATTGTGAGATAATTTCAGTATTTTTTCCCCTCCCAACCTTCATATTCAGGACTTCAATGGTCAGAGGAAGACATTTATATATCATTGATGTCAGAGAGTTAAAGTTTAAGGTCATGATGAGATACTGATTTTTGGATGCGGTGGTATTTAACTGAACAAACTTGATATTTAGTTCATTAGTGAACAATGGTCAAAGAAAGACTATTCCATTAGAGGTCAGTAGGTCAAGGTCACAAAGTGAAAATAATTAGTATTTGTTGCAAGGTAGGTAAAGGTGAAACGAACACACCTATATATACATGAAGTTGAAGGTCATAGTCAAGATAGCACATTCTTGACTTAAGCCAATTACATTTTGTAGCTCATCTTGATGAAGTTTATAGCAAATATACATGTAAATATTCTGTCATAACAGTTGTATGCCTGGGGATGTGGAGCGATTTTGGGATGTGGGTCAGCAGAATATACAGCTCTGAGACCACGCCTTGTGGAGGATCTACAGTCTAAACGAGTGGTGGATATAGCCTGTGGTGACAGCCATGTGCTAGCTCTCACCCAAGGTATGCATACATGTACAGTGTACTTATGATGTGCATGTATTTCTTACACTTAACAAAAGAATTGCAGAAGGAAAACTTGTGAGTATAGAAATTCTAAATTGTGTTTCTAAAGCATTACCTTTATAATACAATGTTTTGGGTATTTTAGAGAGTGACATTTATGCCTGGGGTAACAATGCTATGAATGTTTTGGGTATTTTAGAGAGTGAAGTTTATACCTGGGGTAACAATGCTATGAATGTTTTGAGTATTTTAGAGAGTGAAGTTTACGCCTGGGGTAGCAATGCTATGAATGTTTTGGGTATTTTAGAGAGTGAAGTTTATGCCTGGGGTAACAATGTTATGAATGTTTTGGGTATTTTAGAGAGTGAAGTTTATGCCTGGGGTAACAATGCTATGAATGTTTTGAGTATTTTAGAGAGTGAAGTTTACGCCTGGGGTAGCAATGCTATGAATGTTTTGGGTATTTTAGAGAGTGAAGTTTATGCCTGGGGTAACAATGTTATGAATGTTTTGGGTATTTTAGAGAGTGAAGTTTATGCCTGGGGTAACAATGCTATGAATGTTTTGAGTATTTTAGAGAGTGAAGTTTACGCCTGGGGTAACAATGCTATGAATGTTTTGGGTATTTTAGAGAGTGAAGTTTATGCCTGGGGTAACAATGCTATGAATGTTTTGGGTATTTTAGAGAGTAAATTTTATGCCTGGGGTAACAATGCTATGAATGTTTTGAGTATTTTAGAGAGTGAAGTTTATGCCTGGGGTAACAGCGCTATGAATGTTTTGGGTATTTTAGAGAGTGAAGTTTATGCCTGGGGTAACAATGCGATGGGTCAATGTGGGCAGGGACATGCACAGAGCCCTATCACACGCCCAAGAAAAGTCCTTGGTCTGGATGGAGTCCACATTCATCAGGTGTCAGCAGGTACCTCCCACAGCATGGCCTGGACTGCCCTTCCCACAGACAGGTCTGTTTTCATTGATAATATTAATGATGGTTGGAGAGCAGTCTCTTCGCATGTACGTTTTGCAAAAATTCAGCACATATCCTGGTTATATTGCATGGATGAATTTCTTATATTACAATATTTTACTTGTACATCAGTGTTGTGATTTTGTCAGAAATTGTACACTATTTGATGACATGAAACGTAAAGAATGTCACCTGACATTTTGAATTTATTGGATGTTGTAGACCAGTGGTGGCTTGGCAGAGACCTTTCTGTGTGGACTTACAGGAGGCAACTTTTGCTACCATAAGGACATTCCTGGAGAACTTCTGTTCCGGTTTTGATGAGGAAACCCCACCTGCTCCATTTTATTCACACAGGTAAAACAGACACTTAGACGCTGATAGGATCCTCCTCTGAATGAAAGGTTGTCAAAAGTCTGTAGAGGTTGTAATTACTATGGTTATGTTTAGAACAATGTGATTATTTGCTCTATTTTGTGGCAGTGTTAGAATGTTTGGTTCACTACACACAACACAGTTTACAGTGTCATTGTTACTGTGTAAGGTCATCATTTTCAAAAAATGCTGATTTGCACGAATGCTGTCAGATTTACATTATCAACTTTATCTTATTGATATTTTTTTCTGTTTGGTCTTGCTGAAAGTCATGAATTGATGCTATTTTTCATAATCTGACAGGAAATAAGTATACTTTGCATTCAATAACAAAGAAATACTGATTATTGGCTTTCTTGTGTTTGTTGCATGAAACTGAGAAGAAATATAATGTTCTCTGACAAGATGTATGACTCTATTGCAAATCAGTATGTTTTTTAAGAATGGGCTGACTGTAGAGATTGTTCCTGTGTTTAGGTGCTCAGTTTATGTACATGTATGTCTACCTTCTCTTAAACAGAGAACATCGCCACTTTGTCCAGCTCTGCTTGAAGATGCTTAGCACCCACTTATCTCTTGCACTTGTTGGAGGGATGACAAGTTCAGTGCTGGGAAACCAGGCCCCACAGCTTAGAAACATGCTGTTCAGACTTCTGGATTCTAACATACCAGACTGTATCAGAGATGTAAGCACTTCTGTTGTCCTATCAATGCATGTATTTCAAATACAATTGCAATATTTTTGAAATTACACTGGTACATTCATTGGAAATTCTGGCACAATACATGTATATTACAGACTGTGTCAGAAATCCTGAGTGTTGGGGCCTCTCTACTCCTGCCTCCACTCAGAGAACGGATGGAGTTGTTACATTCTCTGCTTCCTCAGGGTCAGGGCAGGTGGGACAGTTTGTCCAGGGGGAAGGTATGTGCTTTTAAGATCCATTGGAAATTCTTATCCTGCTGTGTGTGTCACACATTTAATTTATTAAGTTATAACATTTTAATGCTTCATGCAACAAATTGAAAACTTGACAGATTATGAAACTTGTGTTTAATCCAGATTGTAACATGGTTTTCTATGGTAAATAAGTATAAAATTATTTAGATTTGTAAGATATCAAAATACAATTTTATTTACCATTTTTTAGCAAATGCAGTTAAGCCTGATATTGACAAGCCTGTATGACAACAACCACATTGCTGCTTTACTAGGGTTCTCTGATTCATCAGAAAGTATGGCATCTTCCCAGTTCTGTGATGGATCTGTCGATCTGATGCTCGCGGAAATCCTCATGAAAACAATTCTCAGAAATCTTGCTAATGAAACGGTCAGTAGCAGGAAGAGTGCATAGACTTTTTTATCAGTTACAAAAACCATGTCAACCTGTGAAGTGAAATCAATGTTTTATATATCGTACTTGTGTACAGGGTGAATTCACACATTCATGGAATCATACCATATTTTAAGTGGAATTTTTAGCAGGACGCAAATTTAGTAATTGTCACATTGAAATGGGTATATATATTTATATTTAGTGAGAGTTAATTTTAGTACCATAGTTCCAAGAAAGATAATTAGTACCTAAGATGTTAAATAAATTGTCAGTGATATTAAATTTCAACGATCTCAACACCCTGGCTAATAATGCCAAGATTTAAATCCTCGCCAAAAATTCTGTTTACACGTATTTTGAAATTCTTTGACAGGAAGAAGCCATGGATGACCTGGAGAAGAATCTGGACAAGGAATTTGAGCACAAAATGTTCATGATGGCCTTCCCTCATCTCCACAATCTGCTGTCATCTCTCCAGAAACATTTACTGGCCTACTGCTTCACACAGCAGCCCTGGAAGTCGCACATGTCATCAGCCACTGATCTCCTGTTTAAACACACATCACTGATGTTCTCTGTCACCAAAAGCCTGTTTGTCAAAGCCATTGACCTTTTACAACACAAGAAATGCAATATTGGTGTGACTGCAGCTGTTGAGGGTATATGATGTTTTGTTTTAAGTTGTAAACATACATGTATATGTCTTATATAAATGTAATCTATATGTTTTTCCCTTTACTAGGATAGTGTTTGAAGTCATATAGAGTAGCACAAAGTTAGAGAGACATATTAGGACATAAATGTGCATTTTTAGAATATATTTTTCAACATGAATGTAATAAACTGAGTTTTTCTTTCTTGGAAAAATCAACACGTAAGTCTGAATACAGGACTATCTGTATGGAAATTTCTCTGAAAATTGACTGATTCAGAAAGATTTTGGTTGTTTTTAGATATTTTGTACAATCCCTGGCTGGAGTTACTCAATGGATAATTTTGGTTTCAGATATTTTGTATTATTCCCCAGCAGGAGTTACTCAATGGATGATTTTGGTTTCAGATATTTTGTATTATTTCCCAGCAGGAGTTACTCAATGGATGATTTTGGTTTCAGATATTTTGTACAATTCCCCAGCTGGAGTTATTCACTGGATGAATTTTGGTTTCAGATATTTTGTATTATTTCCCAGCAGGAGTTACTCAATGGATGATTTTGGTTTCAGATATTTTGTACAATTCCCCGGCTGGAGCTATGATGTTTCACATTATGAATGCTCTATTGCTGCTTCCTTTGGATTGGATCAGTGAGATGTTACCAGAGATCTTACCCCTCCTCTCAGTAACAGACCAGCTTTGTAAATTGTTACCTGAAATCAAGATGTTTGAAGCGTCGGAGCTAGAAGGTAACTTTAGGTTTCTTTGAAAAACTTCTTTGATTTTTCTGATTAACTGCTTTGACAGGGATGGTTTTTACTCAACAATTACAATGTACATTTTATATGTTTCGTCTCGCTGTCTTGTATACCCAGAATGATACTGTCGAATCATATAATTTTTGTGGATTGCCAACTTGAAGGTTTTTTCAATTTGATTAAAACCATATTCTCTCCGAGAATGAACTCTAGATAAACCAATCAAATTGTCACTGGCAAAATCTTTGATGGTAAGAATAAGTGACAGTGAATCCCGAAGCGTTCCAGATAATGACTTCCAAAGGAACCATAAATGCTGAATTCAACATGTAAGAATAGGTTTGACTGGTTCTTGAAGAAGCATTTGATTGGATGACCTTAGGTCACCAAAGTGTGTACTATGAATTTTTTATTGATTAGATATTTCAAATTGATGTTTTCAGGACTCATGAAATATTATGAGCCAAAGTAGTTGATTTACCTTTTCTGCTGTGTCCGAAATTTGAAAAACATTTGTAATTTGGTTGATATTGTTGTAGATAACACTAAAGACATGCTGGAGAAGTGGTGCTGGTTGGTGGACATGGAAAGAAGCTGTGCCACTTTGATTGGGCAGTGTCTGGGCGGAATGCTGGTGGGAGATCAGATGTCTAAACAGGAGAAGAATTGTCTTCCGTGGCTTGACAATCTTGTGTTTGGAAATGGTGCGGAAATGAGCTCTAAACAAACAGGTAAAATCAATTTTGTTCGGTAAATTTTTTAAAGTAAAATGGTGCGTACAAATAAAAATGTGTGGTTGTCTCTTCTTTTTTTTTAAACAAAGTATTTCAAATGGTATAAAAAGTTTTTTTATGTACATGTTTAAAATACTCTCCCAGAATGTTGTATAAAGTTCTTGAAGAAGTAAATTCATGGCTAAATGAATAATGTATGTTTGTAGTAATAATTGATTATGGTAAACAAAGTCTTTTCAGTGTAAATAAATGGCATATGGACTTCAAGCGAAAAGAAAAGTTCTCCTTATTATTATAAATTTTTGATAGAAAAAGAATATGATGGAACATTTTGTTTCTTGTATTTCTGTTTTAAGAGAAAGTCTGAATGAATATTGTTTGACACGTAAGTTATATTCTATTGTATTTTGTCTTCAGAGGAAGCCATTGATTTAGTTCTTGATTGCATCAGTAAACATCAGTTGTTGGGAATTGAGGAAGTGAATCTGAATGCAGATGATGTAATGTTGTTGGAGTTTTGTTGTGGATTGAGGTCCGAGGCAACAGATAATCTCTGGGAAACCATGCAGGACTATGCATCTAAAGAGGGTATTTACTGGGCTATAATAGAATTCATTTGTCAACTGAAACAAAACTGAATCATTATAATAACAATGAAAAACAAAACTTTAATGTATAAATATAATCTGCAAAATATGCATTAAATGGTACATATGCATGTATTTCGAAACAATAATAATACTATGGACATTCATAAAGAGGAATTGAACACATGTTTTTTCATTTGTTCAGATTGGGACACATCCGAGATAAGCAATGATGAGGAACTGGACACCATGACCAGATGTTTGTTGTGTGCTCTGTTAAAGCATTGTAATCTAGTCAAAGTGGCTCTCCATCGTAGAAAGTAAGTCAAGCTGGAAAGTAAGTTATTATTGTAATCTAGTCAAAGTGGCTCTCCATCGTAGAAAGTAAGTCAATCTGTAGTAAGTCATTCTGTAGAAAGTTAAGTCTATCTGTAGAGAGTAAGTCAATCTGTAGTAAGTCATTCTGTAGAAAGTTAAGTCTATCTGTAGAGAGTAAGTCAATCTGTAGTAAGTCATTCTGTAGAAAGTTAAGTCTATCTGTAGAGAGTAAGTCAATCTGTAAAAAGTAAATCAAGCTGTCGTTGCTTTGGAATTGCATTGTATACAATTTAAGAACGATTATTCTATATGTATAAACAATGATTTGCCAAATGAAGGTTGATTTTACAACTTATCATAAGGTATATTAAAACCATATTGAGTGAGTATCAGTTATTGTATTCTTAATTTTGATTTGCATTCTTTTCCTCAATAACTCAAAGTTTTTGTAAAGGCTATGAAATGTTTTTCCTTTCTTCTTGATAAATATACTCTGAAAATTTTTGTTACATGTATGTCAATACTTGAATCAATATGTCTCAATTGCAGTCTGCCAAAAACTCTTCTAGTCATCTTCCAGTACATCTACAGAGTGAGAAGTTGCTTGATGCAGCACCACAAGGCAAAGTCTGGTCCCCTGTGTAGGGTCCGACAGCCATCCCTGGATGAGGCGGGCTCTAAAGACGAATCTTTGGATTCCCTGGAGTCTCCACACAGAGTGGAGATAATGGAAATAGAAAAATCTTCTGAACAGGACCCGGAGAGAGAGGAGGCGGTGTCAGATGTAGTGATGTCAGGTAGAAAGCATCGGTGTACAAGTTTTTAAAATGCTGCTTGTGTGGGTTGTAGATATAAACAAATTGTGAGTAAATGTAAGGTTTGCATGATGAGATCCCTCACAAAGTTACTCTCATAAGATAAAGTGTACTTTTCAATGATAAAGCAGACTGTTATGTGTGTGTAAATACTGACAACTCGGAAGATTATAAAAACCTTGAGAAAACCTTATAAAACCTTGAAATTTCATGTAGTGTTTACTTGTAGATGATGAAGGAACAATAAAAGATTCGCCACAGATTGTGAAGGAGACAACATTCGAAGAAGAGTGTAAGAAGTATCAACAAAGATGTTTATTTCTGTTGTTAGGAGTAAGGCCAGCTGTCACAGGTATGCTCAAGTGAATTATCTGTACGAAATGCAGGGATATATTCTGAAATATTTATTGTAGAGGTCCTGTCATTATCACATATAAAGAATTGTGTCACTATCACATATAAAGAATTGTGTCACTATCACATATATAGAATTCTGTTGCTATCACATATTTAGAATTCTGTTACTATCATATATATAGAATTGTGTCACTATCACATATAAAGAATTGTGTCACTATCACATATAAAGAATTTTGTTACTATCACATATATAGAATTATGTCACTATCACATATATAGAATTCTGTTACTATCACATATATAGAATTCTGTTACTATCATATATATAGAATTGTGTCACTATCACTTATAAAGAATTGTGTCACTATCACATATATATAATTCTGTTGCTATCACATATAAAGAATTGTGTCACTATCACATATAAAGAATTCTGTTACTATCACATATTTAGAATTGTGTCACTATCACATATTTAGAATTGTGTCACTATCACATATATAGAATTCTGTTACTATCACATATAAAGAATTCTGTCACTATCACATATTTAGAATTCTGTTACTATCATATATATAGAATTCTGTCACTATCACTTATAAAGAATTCTGTCACTATCACATATATAGGATTCTGTTATTATCACATATAAAGAATTGTGTCACTATCACATATATAGAATTGTGTCACTATCACATATAAAGAATTGTGTCACTATCACATATATAGGATTCTGTTATTATCACATATAAAGAATTGTGTCACTATCACATATATAGAATTGTGTCACTATCACATATAAAGAATTGTGTCACTATCACATATATAGAATTCTGTTGCTATCACATATAAAGAATTGTGTCATTATCACATATAAAGAATTATGTTAATATAACATATATAGAATTCTGTTATTATACCCCCCGAACGAAGTTCTGGGGGGTATATAGGAATCACTCTGTCTGTCT